>NW_001884562.1:0-4559 GCF_000146915.1 Parastagonospora nodorum SN15 | reverse complement strand
AATCTACGTAACTAAGGCACTACTAGTATAGAAGAATTCCTATATACTAGCTAAGTTAGCGCCATGGAGAAATAAAAAAGAGGGCTATAATATAATTTTCATAAACTAAGGAGATAAGTTAGGCGGTTATCTTACGTAGAAGAGAGAGCTAGTATAAGTAAAGAGCTAAATTAAAGCACTATAGCAAAAGCTATAAAAAAAGCCTACTAGTTACTTATAGCACTTATGCATATAATAGAAGGTATGCTACTATAGAGAAGTAAATTAGTAATAATCTAATATAAAAATAGTGCTAATAGCAATAGTTATAGAATTTTTATTAAAGATAGCGCTGTTATTTTTATAATAAAATACTATAAGAATATTACGTAAACTAAGCAGAGAAAAGTTATATACTAGTATATGCTACGCGAAGTTAGTAAATTTATTATATTTTATTTATAGTTTATTATGCTATTTTAGAAGCAGCTATATAGCGCAGTTAATAGAGAGAAGATAGAAGAAAGTATATACTTATAGAAGCTCTAGCCTAAAAAGAGCTAGCAGTAACTAGTATACTCTCTAAGAAGTATATAAAATAATACGCGACTACTTATATAGAAAGGCGTAGTTAAGTCTAAGTAGTTTACTAGATAGTTGCAGAAAAAGAGTTAAATAAGAAGAAAGAGAAGAAGAAAGAAGAGAAAGTTTCTATATCTAGACTTAAGTACACTATTAAGCTTTAGAATAGTAACTGCGTTAAGTATATAATCTAGATAATTTTACTACTATATATAGAGGTAAAGCTTACTATTATAGGCTAGTAATATAGAAGCAAAGGCATTTACTACTAGCATATCTAGAACCTAGCTACTATAAAGATATTTATTAATACAGATAATAATAGTAAGAGCTTCTATGCTAATAATAAGGTATTTAATTTATAGATAGGCTATAGTAGTAGTATTACTAGAAGCATATATAAATGCTTACTAACTAAGCTTATATTTAGCATAGAGGCTAAGTAGTTTGCATTTTAATTAGTAAGTATAGAATAGTATATATTTTTATAGATTCTATCTACGCTATAGAAGAAGCTCGCCTAAGGCACTAGAGTAGTAGTAGTATATAAAGAAGCTATTAAAGAAGAGTACTAGTAGTAGAGGCTAATATAGTTAGTAGATATAGATAGTGTATTAAAGTAGCTACTTAGAGAAGAGATATAGTTCTATAGTATATAGAAGATAGCTATCTAGGCAATTTTATAATATAAGAGCCTAGTAGTAGTAGTTATAAGTATAAGCGTAGAAAAGAGTATACTATTTATACTACTAGTATTAGTATTAATAGAGCTAATAATTATAGTAGTGCTACTAGTAGCGCTGTAGTTTAATATAAAGAAATACTATAATAAACTACGCATTATTAGTGCTAAATAGAATAGCTATTAGCTATATAAGAGCGCATAGATTATATTTATTACGCCTAAGGCTATAGTAGAGAAGATATTTAGATAGTATTGTTAGATAGAACGATATATTAGGTTAATTAAATTAATAGTTATATTATCTTATTCGCTCCTCTTCTAGAGTTGCTAGCTATCTTATTTATATTCTAGTAGAGGCTCCTGCGCCTTTCTTAGCAAGGTAATTATCTTCTCTATTACTCTAATACCTGCTATTTAATACACTCTCTTAGCTTAGAAGTCCTCCTTATAAGCTACGCATTCTAGTTAATTAGCTACAATATTAGGCCCTCTAGTTACTCTTGCAGTAACTCTAGTTCAGCTTTCTTTAAGAGAGCTTTTATTTACTTAACAAGTTCTAATTAATTAAGAAAGTTAGCTTATTTATTAGCTAGAAGAGCCTTAGTAAATCTATCTGCTATTATATTATTAGATAGTATATACTCTACCTTAACTATTTTCCCAGGTAACTTCTTATCTTAGCTAATAATAGTATATATTAACGTGCTAAAGTTTTGTTTAAAGCTTAGCTACGTCCTCTATAACTAGTTAGATAGTCTATTTATTATCGCACTTAATCGTAATTACTAAGTTACTAAGGTTAATCTAAAGCTTCTTTAGCAATTACAATATAAAGATAGCTTTCTTAGCTACTTAAGATAGCGCTAGTAGTTTAGCTTCTATAGTAGAAGTAGTAACTATATCTTATTTACTTGCTCTCTAGGTTATAAGACTGCTAAATAGTTTAATAGCGTAGCCTTATAAGCTCTTTTAGTTAAGAGTATTATCTATAAATAATGCATTACTTGCAACCTTAAAATCTTTATCTTTTCTAAGCTTAAGAGCTAAGTTTAATAATTTCTTTAGGTATAGTAGTATCTAGTCTGCTGCCTCTTAATACTTATTACTTAGATTAGCTAGAAACTAAGCAAGGCGCAATATTATAAAAGTAATATCTAGCCTTATAGTAACTGCTGCAAATAGCAGAGATCTAATCTTACGCTAATACTTATTAATTTTAGCTAGCGCTGTAAGTCTATCTTATAATAGAAGTTTAATGCCTAACATTAGCATATTATATCTTATATTCTAGTAGTTAATAAGTAGGCTAATTTTGTTAATATAGGTAGCTTAAGATAGCTAAATAGTCTTCTGCTAGCAGTTACGCATAACCTCTACTCTAAGAAACTACTATAAGTTCTCTTCTTCTATGCAGAGATATTTATCTTAGATCTGTTTAATAGCTTTTAGAGCCTCTAATTCTTTCTTTAAGTAGTACGTAATAATAATATTATCTATATAGAAGAAGATAATTACTCTGTCTTTAATTATACAGCATAGTTCCTATAGTATTTATTAAAACTCTATAGACGTAAGAGTTATAGTAAACTTCTTTTGCTATAGTAGCAGCAAAATCTAGAGTCTATATAGTGCCTTCTGCACTTTTAGTAGAGTGCTAGATTTCTAATACTCTCTTAGTATTCTTATATATATTTCTTAGTTAATTGCAGCGTATATAAAGGCGTTTATAATATTATATTACTTTAGTTTAAGGTTAAACTTAGTAGTAATAGCTATAAGCATTTAGAATAAGCGTCTAGCTAGTATTACTGCATATATATCTTAGAAGGTAACGTTTCTTTGCTAGTCTTCTCTTACTACTAGTCTTACCTTATATTTGTTAAGGCAGTAGTATTTATTAAGTTTATAGGTATATACCTATATATAGTCTAGAATCTAATGCTCTGCTTACTTTATTAGCAATGCTTAGACTTTAGTCTATAACTTTATTTATTAATAGCTCTAGAGATAAGTTTCTTCTACTTCTTTAAATATTTTATATAATAGATAATTCTCTAGCTTTAACTACGCTAATAGAAGTAGCAGTAGCTAATTATAGTAAGGCTTAATTTCTTTAAAGAGCAGTCTTTTTACCTAGGCCTTATTAATTAGCTTTTCTTTATATTTGCTAATATATTCTAATTTAGTGCTAGCTATAAATGCAGCAGCCTATAGATAGGTTATTAATATTAGTTAGATAGATATATTTATAATATTCTTATTTATTATCTTTCCTTAAACTAGTAAGGCTATAGGTAGAGAAGTTAGTAGCAGTATTAAGTATGCATCTATAATCTTTCTTCCTTAGTAGTATATAGTTCTCTAAGAACGCAGACTCTCCTTCTGCGTTATATTGTTCTTATAGAACGTCTTAGTTTCTAGTTATTAGCTCTAAGTCTCTAGAAGTTCTATTATTCTTACCTAGGCTAAAATCTTCTTAAGAGTGCTATGCATAAGATTATCTATTAGGTTCTTAGTTTTGCTATTAAAGATTATTTCTTTATTAAAGACTATATTATAAGTGCTAATTACCTTAGCTATAGAAGAGATCTATATGTAGTAGATATTTATTAATTAATATTCTACTAAGTAACTAATCTAGGCCTTAGAATTAAGCTTCTATAGTCTTAACTTTTCTTAGTAGGTATTATCTATTATTGCAAAAGCTTTGCATCTATATGCTTTTAGATAAGATTAGTTTAGTTTTTAGAGTTTAGTAACTATGCTATTTATAGCTATAGCGCGTATAAAGAATACTTTATATAGTATCTTCTAATTATTTAGGTAATTTAGCATTTAATTATAGAGGTATACTGCTACTCTTATAATCTCTAGCTAGAGTTTCTATAGAAGATTTATATTTAGTTAAATTACGCATACTTTCTCTTTTATTATACTCTCTAAGCGCTCTGCTTCTCTATTCTAAGCTTAAGTATCTAGAGCAGAGAGCTTAAGTCTAATTAATAGAGATATGCACTATTTCTTAACTTCTTATTTAATAGTAATAATCTTATTATCTATCTTAATAACTTTAACTATAATATTAAATTATTTCTTTATAAACTAAATAAAAAGGCCTAAGAGTTATATAATTAAGCAAGCTAGCCTATTATCCTTAAAATAGAAGTCTTATATAAATTAAGTACGTCTGCAGGTAACTAGCATCTAGCTCTTCTTCTTAGTAAAACTGCCTTTCTTATACTTATAAAAATTAATAGCAATTCTTTTACTAAGTTCTTTATTATTTATTCTTAGAGTTCTGCATATTTAGCAT
>NW_001884563.1:1000560-1005965 GCF_000146915.1 Parastagonospora nodorum SN15 | reverse complement strand
TAGCTTTTTAAGACGCCTAGACTATATAGATAAAGTATAAAAGCTATCTTAGAAACATAACTACGCTTTTATAGAACCTCTCTATAGAGCTCTATAGAAAGAAGAAAAAGACTTCTTTCTTATCTTAGCTATATTAACTTAAGCAGTTATAAGAATAGAAGAATAATAGAAAGCTATTATAATATTATATAAGCTCTATTAAGAAGACTAAAGCTAACTTATAGCATTAGAGCTAGAAGCAGATAATAATCTATCTTTAGAGTCTAGTATAGATATACTAGATACCTTAGAATCTAAGTTAGGTTAAGATAAGCTATAATAACCTAAAGTAGTATATAAGATATCTAAGGTTCTTTATATAACCTCTAAAAAGGCAGAGATAATATATTAATATTATAATAATTCTCTTATAGGCTATTTTAGTATAAGGTAGATAATTAAGAAATTATAGCGCTATTATATCTAAAAAAGCCTTAGAAAGAATATAGAGAAGTACTATTACTTCTATAAAGTATATAAGAGAGTAAAGCTAGCTTACTATAAGCTATATAAGTTACTAGCACTACTACTACTTCTAATAAGACTATAAGAAGATATTATAATAGATTTTATTACTAAACTCTCTCTAAGTAAACTATTAGGCGTAGTTTATAATGCTATACTAGTTATTATATATAAATTAACTAAGATATCTTATTATATCTCTGCTTAAGAAGACTAGAATAGAGTAGACTTAGTATAAGCATAGATTTATAAAGTTATATGCCTGCATAGCATTCTAAAGTAAGTAATTTTAGATAAAGGCTTTATTATAAACGTAAAATACTAAGATATATTCTAATACTATATAAACTAAAGAAAGGTTCTAATCTTCTTCTTCTATCTATAGATAGATAGATAGATAGAAAGATAGAACTAGACTCTAGAATATTATCTATATTACTACTATAGGCTTAAGTAAGATAACTAAGCATTATAGTTATCTCTTATAGAGTTTACGTATAATAATAGTAAATATGCAGTTATAAATATAATACCTTTTTAAGTAAACTAAGAACTAGACTCTATTAAGCTAGATTAGCCTAAAAGACTACTTAGAGATAAAGAATTATCTAGAGCAGCTAAGCTTACTAAAAGAGTACTAGTAATAATTACTACTTATAGATTAAGAATTCTTATAGTAAATAAGTACTAGAAAAAATATATAAATAAATAAAAGCTACTAGTTCTATTTAAAAAAGAGAATAAGATTATAATTTCTACTAAAAATATATAGTTAACGCAACTAAAGAAGAAACTAAACTAGAAATTTACTCTAGAGGTTATTAATAAGCAAATAGGCTCTTTAGCATTTAGAGTTAAACTTAAGAGTTTTCTAAACGTATACTCTATCTTTTATACTTTCTTATTAGAACTATATAATCTAATAAGTAAAATTCTATATCTCTTAATTAATATTATAGATACTCTATATAATATTAGAGGTAATAATATCTATAAAGTAGATAAAATTATAAATAGAAGAATAATAGATAGTAGCTAATAAGAGTACTTAGTTAAATAGAAAAACTACTCCTAAGAATAAAAACCTTATAGAAGCCGTAGCCCTAAATATCTTAGAAAATACTCTAAGAAAAGTTCTAGAATACTATATCTGCTTAACCTATAGCGTAAGAAGTATAAGAATAGCTAAGTGAAATTAAAATATAGATATAAGATATTAAAGTTAATCTCTAAATAAAAAAAGAAAAGTAATAATAAATAAACTATGCCTCTTAGAGCTATTATAGCTTATAATAAACTATTTTAAGTGAAAAGAAAATAATTAGCATCTTTAGAGATAACGTACCTTATAGGTTAGCGAGCTATACGAGTTAGCAAGCTACTTTTGCTAAGCCTCTACTAAAACTACTCTATTCTAGCGCAAAATAGCCTACTTTAGCCTTTATATAGTATAAAGTAAGATATAATATTATTTAGAGTCTACTTTCTACTACTTTCTTATACGTATACGCATTATATCTAGTCTTATTATATTATCTATACTATCTTTAAGAGAGCTTACTTACTTTAAGCATATACCCTGCTTCCTTTTGCTTTCCTTTTCTATTACTATGGCGGCACTAAACTTCTTTAGAGTTATTTATTAAAGACTATCTTTAACTATTAAGGTCTTTTCTTCTTATATATGCTTTCTTTTATATAATTTATATTATATAGTAGCCTTATTAGCTACTTAAAGCTTAGTAATCTCTTTTTGCGCTAATACTAGCTTATGCGTAATAATTACTACTCTCTTTAAGACCTTCTTAAAAGCCTCTACTATAGATATTAGTAAGCTATCTATATACCTCTAAATTCTTGCCTTTATAAGCGTTAATTATAATTTTAATTTAAGAGTATTACTTAGAGTTTATAACTACTAGAGATAGTCTTTAATAGTAGGTAATAGTAGAGTATAGATATAGACGTTAAGAGCTAATATAACCTACTCTAGGTTAAATAGAACTAATCTAGCGCCTTAAAACTCTTCTTAGATATTACTAGAAGTAATTACTGCATTAAAGGCGCGCTTAAAGCATAGTAGGAACTTAAGTTTTATAATATATATAATTTAGTTACGCATAATGCTCTTTAGCTTAGCATTTATATACTTTCTTTAAAGAGATAAAATAACTTATATTAAGAGGCTGCAGAAGATATAATAAGTAAGAAGGCATATAGATAGTAATAATCTTATTATTCTTATAGTATTGCTAGAATTTAAGTAAGTTATAGCTCTTATAGCTATTAATAATAAATAGCTAATAAGCGCCTATAACTTTTCTCTTTATATACTTATTAAAGTGCTTTAACTACTATAAACTAAGCTTATTTATTATCTAGCTATTCTTAAAGACTATAATAACTTAATTATAAGGTAGATTCTTCTCTTTATACTAAGCTAAGAGATAGTAGTAGCTTTTAAAGATAATAAAAAGTAGAATAGCTTACTCTATTATGTTAACGCTCTAGATAACTATTATCTACTCTTAATTACTCTATTATACTATCTTTAGCTATTCTTATTGCTCTAAAGCTATAATAACTACTCTAGTTAAGATCTAGCCTATTATAAAGCTAGACTTATTAAAGTTATATATATTATTATTAAGGATACTGTGCTTTGCCTTTATATTCTCTATAAGCTAGAACTAGTCTTATATAACCTTAGAATTCTTATAGAGAGCTCTCTTATAGTTATATTTATAATTAAACTTTATTTAGAGCTTAGAGCAGCATTTAATAAATATACTAGGCTAGTTTAAGCTAACTTAGCCTAGACTATGCTTAGCGCATAGAGAATTAGCTATATTAGCTATAGCTATAGCTTAGAAAGAAATTTACGCATAACTAGCTTAAGTATATACTTAATAACTACGTCCTTCTTAGTTAGAGTTAGATTTATTAATTTAGGCTAGTAATCTGCCTAGAAAGGTTATCTAGCGCATTAATAACTTAGAGTTACTTAAGATATATTATAGATAGCTATAGCGCGTTGCATAGAGAGTATTATATCTTATTTAAGAGCTTAGAGAGTAGTTTATATCTTACATTTATTAGAAGCGTCTATCTAGTACTATTATTAAGGCATTATATAGATAGAGTAGTTTTAGTAAGAGCTTAGCAAAAGTAGCTTGCTAATCTATGTAGCTTGCTAACCTATAAGATACGTTAAGTATTATATAATAATTAAAAATAAATCTAGAGATAGAAGAATCTAAAGATAAAAATATATTACTAAGAAAAGATAAAAAGAAGAATCTTCTTAGCATTTTATTATTTAGAGATTACTAGATAAATCTACGCTAGAATAGCCTATAATAGCCTAGCTTAAGTTCTAAAGACCTAGGCGCTGCTTTTATAGTACTTACTAGCTATAGTCTAAGGTATAATAATCTAAAGAGAGCTAAATTAGCTATAAAAGGCTCTACTAAGGCTAGATTTAGGTATTAAGAACTATAAGATACTTCTTAGTACTATTAAGCTTCTTTTAAGCTTTATTAATCTTACTTATAAAGAGACTATGCTTAGCTAAGAGAATAAAGCTTCTATTCTTCTCTAAAGATATAATATCTACCTTAAAACCTTAGATTAGCTTCTTTAGCTTTCTCTTAGAGTTCTTATACTTCTTACTCTATATATTAGATTAGTTTGCGCTAATATACTCTATAATAGCTTAACTTATCTTCTTATAAAGAGTATTAAGCTTATTCTTATTAACTTACTTAAACTTAAGAATAATTTTAGTAAAGATATTCTAATAAGCTTTATACTTAGTAGTAATAGCCTTAGTAGAATAATTATAGTAAATAGAGATATAGATAGCATTAGAACTATTATTAGAGTCTATAGCGCTATTATAGCATGCTAAGTTCTTTATATAAAGTATAAATAGAGGCCTAAGATATAATTAGCGCCTAAATAGCCTATAATAGAGTATTATAGCTTATATAGAATTATATAAGGCACTTACTTCTTTAACTACATAGCTAGAGAACTATAGGCGTTCTAAATATTAGCTTTAAGCACTAAAATCTCTCTAGTATCTAGAGGCTATAGATTATAGATATACTAAGTAGCTACTATAGCTCTTACTAGCTAGCTCTTAGTAGTAGAGATAGCAGAGGTAGTAGTAATAGTTTAGTAGTAAATATTAACCTAACTTAGTACTAGCTTATTAGTATTAGTAGTAATATCTAGAACCAGGCTAGCAAATGGGTATAGATAACTTACATATAGGTATAAGTTAAGGTATAGTTAAGTATAGGTTAACTAAGATTAAGTTAATGCTAAGACTATATAAGTTAGGGTTAAGTATTACATAATAAAGTTAAGTCTAGGTTAAGTTATCCTACTATAAAGTTAGGTTATAGTTAAGTTTTAGGGTACCTAATAAGTTATAAGTAAACTAAGCCTATTTTAGAAAACGCATACGTTATTTATCCTATGCAATTATTACGTTAATTCTAGGAGATATATACGTTATTTATCCTATGCAATTATTATATTATATTTTTAGTTAAGGTAGTAAATATTATAATTAATATAAGAAATATATTATTTGCTAACTATACTATTATCACGCTTCTTTATTACGCTTATTAGCGTAGCGCAATAGCCTTGCTTATTTCTGTAGTAGCTAAGCGCAACGCAAAGAAGTACTAGAGCCCTTATTATATAACACGTGCATTATTATCTCTATCCTCCTTTATACTACTTTAATGCGCACTTTCACTCTTATCTAGCGCATAAATAAGAAGGCAGTAATATAAGAAGATCGTCTATCTTTCTTATCTAGTAGCAAAGTATTATCTGCTAGAGATAAAGAAGGTAATAAGTTGCTTATTACTAAGAGAGTAAGT
>NW_001884563.1:968778-1000460 GCF_000146915.1 Parastagonospora nodorum SN15 | reverse complement strand
AAGAATTATAATATCTTAGATAGACTAGGCGTTTAGTCTATGCTAGCAATCTCTAATTATTTTCTTTATAGTATTAAATACTTACTCTACGCTAACCTGCATAATCTATACTACTAGTATATTCTTAGTAATCTAAGCAAGCTAAAAAATATAAACTCTTATTTAATTTCTACTATGCTAGCACATTAACGCTATCCTTATTATTAGAAAGCTTAATGTATAAGCGTTATAAGATAAGATTCTCTCTTATCTTACGTAGACAGAGGCTTATCTTTAGCAGTAGCTAAGAAGCTACTAGACAGTAACTGCGAAAGTAATAGTAGCTTATAAAATTACTTTAAAGATAATTATTATAAGTTATTTATTAGTGCAGGCATAAGAGTTCTTGCTAGTAGAGCATCGTAGCGTTTAAGGTATCGCAGAAATAGTTCTTAGTAAGATATATTTATAGTATAGCT
Organism: Parastagonospora nodorum SN15; assembly: GCF_000146915.1. Lineage (NCBI taxonomy): Eukaryota > Fungi > Ascomycota > Dothideomycetes > Pleosporales > Phaeosphaeriaceae > Parastagonospora > Parastagonospora nodorum. The sequence continues at coordinate 1,000,002 of NW_001884563.1, read as the reverse complement.
CCTATAATAAGTTCTAGTACTATAGTAAGTTAGCACTATAATAAAATAGCATAATAACTATACCTTATATATTATAAGCTTCTTGCCTAGATCTAACACAGTTACTATATTAAAAATAACCTCTCTCTTATTAGCTGTTTAAGAATAATACTTCTTTAGTTTCTCTTAACTCTTTTCTGCAGCAGCTCTAATAATATCTAGCTATAGAGTACTGTTCACCTTAACGCTATCCTCCTCTAGGCTAGATTTAATATTATCTAGGAAATTAAATAGCTAGTTATATATAAGCTATATATTATTAACTTAAGGCGCGTTATTCTCGCTAAGTGCAAACGTAGCTTCTTTAAACTTGCTAAGTAGGCCAGGTAATTAACTATATATGCCTCTACTTACTTAGTTCTAGTTAGAGCTTTTAGAAATCTCTCTAATTAACGTTATTGCAGCTATAAGGATCTGCCTAGAGAGCAGTTAGTCTATAAGCAATCTCACTCTCTAGCTATCTATTAATATATAGTTATAATTAGATTGCTTGCTTATATATATTATATGTAGAATTTTATCTTATACTATTATTGCATATTATAGATAGATAAGCTATTAGAGGCAATTCTAATTGCAAGGCTATAAACTGCTTAAAACGCTAAGGCAATAAATTAATAGCTATATAGTAAGCCTAAATTAGTATAGATATTAGTACGTAATAAAAGCATATAATAAAGAGTAACCTACTTTGCAAAGTAAGTTTAGAACTAATATCTTAGCATATATATCCTAAATATGCTGCTGCTGCAGTCTCTAAGCCTCTTTAATATTATAAGATACTACTAGCTTTAGATACTTAATAATATCCTATACTACGAGGTTAATTACGTAGGCAAGATATGCAATTATATTCTCTTCTGCATCCTAGATAACGTTGTCCTCTAGAAGCTATTACTCTAAGTTAGAGGTAAGTATACTGTTATTTCCTGCATTATCGCTTATAATAGCTAGAAGTTTCGTAGTTATTTAAGTAGACTTAAGAGTCTTTATAAGCTTAGTTGCTATAGCAACACTAGTATAGCTTCTACGAAGTAGGATAAAATTAAGCAGCTTCTTAGTAAGCTACTAGTTATTATTAATATAGTAACTAGTAATTGCAAGAAACGCTAGATAATTATCTGCTATCTACCTATCTAATGTAATAGACAGCTTTATCTTTATACTTATAGAAGAAAGACGTCGTACCTTAGCAATATTAGCCTATTCTATAACAGCCTTGCAGAGTTTATAATAGCTTATTATTATAGCGTCTAGCTAGAGAAAGTATATAAAGCGTTTAAACGAGACTTAGTTAACTATATAGAAGAACTAGTTATTATTAATAAATACGCAGATAAGCTTATGCTTAAATGCGTTAGTTAAGTAGAGTATAATAAGGTTTTATTATTGCTGTTATTTTGTTAAAATTTAAGTCCTAGTTATAGAATAGACTAGGATATTAACGTTATTGCATAGATTTAAAGCTTTATAGTTAAGAAGATAAGTTATACTAATTATTTAGACAGCTAGGTGTTATAGAATATACCTGCAATTAAGGCAGTAAACGTATAGTTAGCTAGTGCTAATATAAGCACACTGCCTAAAATAGGTCTATATAGTAGCTATACGCACAGTAGAGTTCTAGCGTAAATTTCTAGGTTCTAACTTCTTTCTACTATAATAAGTATTATTCTACTAGCTATCCTAAGCTGCAAATAACTCTATATTAGCATCTAGTTTAGGTTAACAGAGAATCTAGAGCATAGTTATATTGCCTACCTTATTAAAGAGAGAGGGCTCTAAGCTCTAGCCTATATAGAATTTCTAGAGCCTCTAGAAATAATTTAGTAATATCAGCTAATAGAACAGATATTCTTGTAATAATAGAACGTAATAATATAAGAGTAGTTATATTTATTAGGCGTTATATAAGTAGATAGATTTTTAAAATTATATAGACTATAAGTTAAAATACTAAGTTATAAGTTATTAATAATAAGTATAAAGTAGATATAGACGTACGTATAGATATATAGACTCTCTGCGCTTACTTAGCGTAATATGCATTAGCAATTATATTATATGCGTATAAGAGTTACAGTTAGTATATTAAGATGCAGCGTATTTAGAAGCTAGTAGAGTTTTTAATCTATTACTCTATAATAATTAGCTTAGATAATAGCTTAGTATTATGCCTCTAAGCCTATGCTTTGTTTAAAGTACTAGCTGTTTTAGAACCTAGCTAGTTTAAGAACCTCTTAAAGTCTAACGCTTCTTTAGTTTCTAATTCTAAATTCTTATTCTTAATTACTACAGCTTCTCTTATACTATCTACCTTAGGCTTTTCTTCTTTACTCTTATTCTTCTTACTAAGCTTGCTATCTAGTCTATAGTTATCTAGAAGCCTACTTAAGTACTTCTTAAGCTTAAATTCCTTCTTATCTATGTCTTTAACCTAGACCTTATAGTCTAGGTTTAGAATATACTTGCTAGTTTTCTTAATATGCTTAGAGTAGCATAGCCTAGCAGTATTAGTTATTATATATAATAAGTATATATAATAAACTTACTTCTAGTTATTATTTCTTATAACTTTAAGGTTATTAGTAGAAAGTTTTCTATAAAATCTCTGCTATTTCTTCTTTTTAGCCTTGTCTCTTACAACTCTTTAGACTAAAGCTTTTTAAGGCCTAACTTATACTCTTAGCGCATAATCTTCTTAAGAACGCTACTAGAGCTAAATAGACGCCTAGCAGAGTTTAGGCCTTTACTTTATTTAGAGCATTTAACTTTCTTAGCAGGAGCTCTATTAGCTTTATTAAGAGTTAGCTAATATATGCATAGGTTAATTTTCTGCTTAATATCATTCTATCTCTTATAGGGCGTTTATTAGCATATTCTCTAGCTACTTAGCTATAGTAGAGTAAGCATTTAACTATAATAAAGGTATGTAATAACTTACTACTAGACTTCTATCTAAAGCGCTTTTCTGCAAGCGCCTTATATATATCTCTAACCTTTCTAGGCTAACTCTTATATAGTATATTAGAATTATACTCTAGAAAATCTTTTCTAATGCGCTTTCTAAGGTATTTCTTTATAGCCTAGTTAGTATCTTTTGCTTTTATAAGTGCTCTCTCTTCTTTAGATCTTAGCGCAGCACGCTCTCTCTAAGCTATAGCATAGGCAGTAGTACTTAGTTTATGCTTAGAATTAATAGTAAAGTTAGTAGAGCAGCTACGCTTAACTTCTTAACTACAGAGTATAAGAATCTAACTAACTTTATCTAGTCTTAACTTAAATCTCTAGTTATATTAGCATATGCTGTTATAAAGTGCTGTAATAATACTTTACTAATCTTAACTTACTTATTAAAACTAAAATTCTCTAGAATAGTAGAGTTATAATCTAGCAGTAGACTCTCTAATATATCTAGATCTTCTTCTTAAGTATATGCTATGCTATATCGTAAAGTAGCGTAATAAAAGTATATAATAAAACCTAAGTAGTAGAGAAGTAGCTAACTAGAAGTTTAGAAAGTTAAGAATATAAAGTTATAGCCTATGCGCTGCTGCCTAAAAGCTGCACTAGCGCAGTTACTAGGTTAATAACTCTGCATAATATATATTAAATTCTCTAGATATTAGACTAAGCTAAAATTAGTGTAAAATAAAAGCTAGCAGTAAGTACTATTATCCTATTTATTATTATAGTTTCTTATTATATATAGAGACGTGCATTACGCTGCAGAGGCTATAGCGCTTATAAATAAGTAAGAGATAAATAAAACTTTTAAAAAAAGAGGTTTTTATCCCTATAACTAGGAATATCTTGCTCTAAAATAGCTATATCTTAATAAAACTAGTGCTAGAAGAAAGCGCAGACTCTAAACTATTAGCTTATAAATTATTATAGTTTATTATCTTATATCTAGCTCTGCATAGAAGTAGCAGAATCTAAAACTAGAAGCTTTCTGCTACTTTTACGCTAGCAGAGGTCTGCGCACGCTAGTAGATCTACGCAGATATTTAAATTATTAGGTTTCCTCTATATACTACTACTATAACTTCTTTAAATTTCTTAATATATTTTAATATATCTTCTTAAGTATTAGCCTCTAGCAGCAGTAATAATAAGAAAGAGACTCCTATTATGCCTACTTTAGCTAAGATTCCTACGCTTACTAATATTAAAGATTCTTAAATTAGCAGTAATAAGAACTCTGCTAATAATAATAAAGAAGAAGAGTTTAATAATAACCTTAAAGAGCAGCTTCTGCGTTAGAAGAAAACTCTAAAAACTTCTAAGTTAAGAGTTAGCGCTGCTAAGGCTAAGAGAAAGAGATTAGCTAGAGTTAGTAGCAAAGAGCCTAGAAAAGACCTTGCTTCTATAGCTGCGCGCAAAAAACCTATTATCTCTAAATCTAGCACTAAGCCTTTAACAAACACTAAGACTAGAAGAGCTAAGGCTAGCAGTAAGAAAGCCTATTGCTATAAGCTAGGCAGTACGTTATTATAGCTTATTATTATGTCTAACTACTTACTATACCTAGCTATATCTCTAAGACAGATTTATTAATATTAGAAGTTAATAGAAATGCTTATTTCTAAGGCTCTGCTTAACTATCTTATTAGAGAGATTACCTAGCAATATAGGCTTAATTTTTAATTTTAGAGAGTTGCAATTAACGCAATTTAAGAGGCATTAGAAGCTTTCCTTATTAGCTACTTTAAGAGTATATTATATTATACTTTAATTAATATATACTAATATCTCTAGACTGCAATATTAATATAATATATACTAAGCGCGTTACTATTTAGAAAAAGGATAGCGAGCTTACTATACGCTACTACTAGAAGCTACTTATATTAAACCTATTTATAGGCTATACTAGCAGGTACTTATATAAGTATAGAACTAAAACTTTATATAAAGTATAGCAAGCTTACTATGCGCTACTATAAGAAGCTGCTTATATTACTACTATTTCTAAGCTATAATAGCAGGTACTTAAATAAGTATATAAAAGTCTCTGCAAGTCTAAATATAGACGCAGCATAGGCGCTAGCTACTTTCTCTATATAATTAAGAAGTTTAGAACATAAATACGTCTCTACTATAATAAATAACTATAATAACTATTGCGTTACTAAAATATTACTTCTACTATAAAGAAAAAATTGCTGACTAAGACTTATATATACCTATATACTATAAACTTAACTATAACCTAAATATTCGTAACTATAACCTAACTTATACCTATTCTAGCTAGAAAGTTTAGGTATAGGTTAGGTTAATTTAGAGTTTATATTACATAATACTTAACTATAACCTAACCTATCACTTATTTGCTACTCTGTCTAGAACCTTCTAATATAACTTCTTAGAAGACTAAATATATTAGTTTATGCTATAATAAGATATTCTAGCTTATAATAACTTACTACTATATAGTTAGAGTTACTAAAGAAGTAATAAAAGTACTTAAAGTACTAAGTAGTCTCTCTACTTCTAATCTTCTTCTACTAAGATAAGTAGAGATTAAGATAGTTCTTAGCATTCTTTATAGTATTAGAGAAGTCTATTATAATATAACTAAACTTACTAAGGCACTTAAAAGAGCTTATAGTAAAAGATATAATATAGTAGTAGCATAGATAATAAGTATATATACTATTCTCTATTATATTATTACTAATAGTAATCTAGTTTATATTAACTAATTTAGAGATATTCTAGCCTAGATTAGTATAAAATAGAAGTAGAAGAGCTTAATAAAGCTAAATTAAGAGGCGTAGTAATTATTATAGAATACTCTATATTTATTAGTGCTATAATAGAGTATAATAGAGTATTCTAGCCTAAATAAAGGCTAAAATCTCTATAGAGAAAACTAAAAATTCTTACTTAAAAGAGACTAAGAGAATATAGAACTAGGTTAAGAGTTAAGCTAAGCTTAACTAGTATTATAGATCTATATACTACTTACTTATTATTACTTAGCGCGCTAAGCTTAGCTAAGCAAGTTTCTTAAAACTATAAGTTTTAGAAATAATCTATAAAGCTCTAATGCGCGCTTTAAGCCTTAAATAAGCTATTATAGCTTATTCTAGCTTACTAAATACTCTTCTATATTAGACGTATTTGCTTAAGATAAGTATGCTTAAGAAAAGAGATAATATTAGCACTTTAGCACTAAGAATGCCTTTAGTATTCTAAGTAGGCCTAGTATAGCTACTAGAGAGCTAGTATATAGAGTAAAGAGAGAATTACTTCTTACTAATAGTAATTTATCTATTCTTTATAATAATTCTATTAGTTATTCTTATTATTACTTACTTCTAGCTATAACTCTCTACTATTATTCTAATAATATCTCTCTAAGGTAGTAACTACTTTAACTAACTCTCTAACGCTTATCTAAAAGCTAGTCTTATTAAAGTTATAAGTATCTTTATCTAGAATTCTATATTTAGCTTTAACGTTATATATAAAGTTAAACTAGAAGCTAATAATAGCTAGATTACTATATAGAACTCTCTAGTAATCTCTTTATCTAGTTACTTAAGACTTAATCTTAAGCTTTTAGCATATAAGATTCTTAGCTTATTTTTCTCTGACCTAGTTACTACTATAAGTAGCTAGCAGTTAGTTAGCTATCTCTTATATATAGCTAAGTATAGAAGTAAAGCTTTACGCATTAAGCTTTCTTATATATTATATAATTATATTCTCTTTATTTCTTAAGAGCTTTAATAAGTTAGCTAAGATATTATATTATAAAAGCTTTTTAGCATATTATATATAAAGAGTACTTTCTTAAATATTATAGATAGTAGTAACGCGTTACTAGCTTAAGAATATATTAGATTTTATTACTTTAATAGCTAAGATTATTCTTTCTTTATAAAGAAGTAATTTAAGATTAAGTTATTATAATATTATAAGAAGTAATAGAAAGAGATATAGTCTTAGCAGAAGTACGCATTTCGCTTATCTGCGCATTTCGCTTGCCGCTTACGTTAGACTATAAATTTAAGCAGTCTTTCAACCTCTTAAACTTAACGAGGGATAAAATTTAATACCTAAATTCTACTTTATCTGTAAAGAGTGTTCAGGTGCTGCGACACTCTCTTCTTCCGTGATAATACTCCCTATAGACCTCGTAGGCATTCTCCTGATAAGCAATGCCATACTTGGAATTGCAAAAAATAACACTGCGCAGTTGAAGTAGAGGGGAATAACGTGATTGATGTGGCTTGCCGAACTCAGACCGTAGGCTACTGCTTGTCCAGCAGTTTCAAAAGCTCGGAAAACGCCTCCAGCACGCGAGGCAACCTCCACTTCATCAGATAGAGTGCTGAGAATCCAATAAAGTGTCAACTGAGTCCAATATCCGGTGACAAAGATGACCAGATATGGCACGTAAGCCTTGGCCCACTTGCTTGGGTGCCTACCACGTGTCAGGTTTGATCGTCATCGCAAGACAATCGTACTCACAGTTTGGGATCCAGCGCTATCTTGTCGGGTAGTAGGTGATATTCAAGTGCGACCCATATAAGGCACCCTATCTGTGGCAGTACCCAGACTGTTGTTGCAACCCATGCTCTATGCCGTTGCGACCAACGGGTGCTATCAAGCAGTTTCCCGAATAGAATAACAGAAGGTATGGTGATCACGGCTGCACAAGTCAATTGAAGCAGGCATCTAGCAGGAAGGCATACTTACGCACGAGCAAAGATGACAGAGCTCGAGCCCGCACCGAGAAGTGCAAGGACAGGTAGGTCCCCATGGTTCCTCCATAAAAGAAAGAATAGAACGATGGGACAAAGATAAGCCACGTCTGTCACAGGGTTAGCCATGTTACGGTAGCGAGAACGGGCATTGATCACTTTTGGATCCTGTAAGTAGCACCATAGAGCAATGAACTCTTGTTTCCAGGAGATTTTCATGGACATGGAGACTCCAGTGTTGTCTCGGCGACGCACCTTAGCAGTGGGTGAAAGGAGAAGAGCCCACACGAAGCCAGTACATTCTGCAGTCTATCAGCGTGGTGTCGCGCACGAGTTTGATACGCAGACTGTACCAAAACCAACGAATATCAAGTACGTTGTCCATGCTATCCCACCGCCTTTGGCTCGTGAATAGTTTGTCGAGAAGTTGATCGCCCCGCCAATTACACTGCCCGTGTTTCGCATAGCGGACCAAATGCCTTCGAAAAGTCAGCAGTGTCATCTCGGAGTGTATGACTCAACACTACCAAGATAAAACCCTCGATCTTCCGGCTTTGGATAGGACAACATGGCAGTGGTTTCGCCAACATAGAGGAAGCCTGCTGCTATTCCTTTGATGATCTATCTGCATTAGTAACTAAAATCTTCACCCCGCATACTTGTAGTCCAGTACATTTGCCGTCAAAAGATACCATTCGGTTCGGTACCTAGCGTTCACATAGTATGCCGATCCGTGAAGTGGCATTGCGAGAGCTGCGATCAAGCACGACCATTTGATGCCAATCTTATTGATCACGGGTCCGCCTAGAATGGTACTCAGGAAGCTGAACGCATAACTCAAAGAATTCGCAAGATTTGCCAGCCATGGCGAGGATAAACCGCCACCCCCCAGGTTGGTTATGGCGTCTGACATAGCTGGTCCAACAAGTGAGAGTCTGTACCGAATGAGCTGACTGTTCGCAGGTTCTCAAGAATTACTCACGCCCCAAATAACACCATCTGAAATAGCACGCTCCGGTAGAACGTCGCAAGTGTGTAAGGACGACGCTCCTCTACTGATCCGACTGCCATATCAACAGGTGAATCATCTTCTACGGCCGATTTCGGGGCTTGAGATGCCTTCATCTCTTGGGGTAACATAACGAACGATGCTGAGGACAACGCTGAGCAAACAGCGTGCGTCCCATTATTGAACTCCTCGCATGTCAGGGATTATACTTCGAGAAACCGCCAATCCTTGCAATGGTTCGCGGGGTACCCCACAGATAAGAAGCGGCCGGCCCGGTTCACAGCGGATAGTGATTGCCACGTGAGAACCACTTATGATATCTGATAGTCATCAAGTATCTGCCACTGGTAGCTGCACACGATCGAAGTGCTCGATTGATACACATCCAGCATACGAGGGTCTCAATTCCACTTGACCAAAGCTCTGATTTGGTCGTACCCTAGCCTGCAGTGAACTAGAATGCTCGAGAATCACTATCACTTTCACTCGCACTGCCGTCATGCCAATCTTCGAAATACATGCTTTGTAACACGTGAGATAGGCTCCTTTTGCCAAAGACCAGCCAAAATCTGACGCCCTTGTACGCCTATCATTTTTTATGAGACTTCGTTAAGTGCTGATGCTGTCTTCGCATGTGCTAGAGTTTGTTATCTCCATATTGCTCTCCACTATGTCGAACAAGACTGGTGCATGTTCTTAGCTTCCGTGTCGGAAGGTTTGCTGCGGGGTGATGATCTGGTCCATGCAACAGTCTATCATTGTGCAACGTTGTTCGTATGAACTCCATCCTTTAGCGTTGTGTAGCTTCTGGCTACGAGGATAAGGTCTTACGGTTCAACCGCGGTATCGCCCAACTATTAATAAGCTTCAGATGCACCTTTGTGGATAGCGACCACCGTGATACCCTTGGAAGTTGTTGTATATCATCCGCGCAGAGTTGCGGACAACTTCGAAATAGTGCTAAATTTGATCTTCGTGCTCGGCGTTCGGTTTCCCGTCATAAGATAAGCACTATCGCGGTCGACCACCGGTAAGTCCCCTCCGTGCGCTGGTCTGAGCGTGTTACGAATCGTATGAGACGTACCGGCCGTGGGCGGTACCTCGATCTGACCGGCCCGGTCGTTGAACTCGAAATGGCTTAGTCGTCCACAATAGGCCCAAATCGAATCACTTGTCACATTCAGCACCCGAATGGCTCTTGTCCTGGACTAAAAACAACCAAGCTTGCCAATTTCCAGCACAATTCTTGTCATGCCTCCCTCGCCGCACGTTTCGAAACCCTTTCCGGTGGGAAATGCCGTGCCCTCGTATTGGCGGAACGAAATAGGGTCAATCGACACTCATCGCAGTACTGCGAAACTCCCCGCAGAGGTAGAGGTTGTGGTCATCGGTGCTGGCTATACTGGAGCGTCCATCGTGCATCACTTGCTCGAAGAAACAACGGGTGTAGGTCGTCCTACACCATCAATCCTCATCCTTGAGGCTCGCGAAGCTTGCTCAGGTGCCACAGGCCGCAATGGTATGTGGGATGATCGACAGTTTTTTATATGTATATGAAGCTGACATCGCTCATACAGGCGGTCACTTGAAGCCAGATCCCGTTTTGCGAGCTGCTAGCGTACTCGACACCCATGGCAAAGAGGTTGCGGAGCATGTGGCCTCGTTCGAAGCGCGCCAGATTGGTGCGATAAGGGAACTCGTTGCGCGAGAGAACATTGAATGCGACTTTGAAGAGACCAGAGTTGTAGATGTCTGTTTGTATTCACAAGGCCAACATCGAATGAAAGCAGCGATCGATAAAACCACAAGAGCGGGTATTTCCACAGCAAAAACGGTAAACTACACCTCTGGTGCAAAAGCTGAAGAGATATCTGGCGTGCGGGGAGCCATGTCTTGTCATACATACAACGCCGCGCGTTTGTCTCCATACCGACTCGTTACGCGCCTTCTGGAACAAGCAGTGACCTCGGGAGTAAACTTACAAACCTTTACGCCAGCCACGAAGGTTGAAGCAAGAGGATCAGACGCTACGGATCAACTCTGGCTCGTAACGACGCCGCGCGGCTCTATCACAGCACGAACTGTCATTTATGCTACGAATGGTTATACTGCAGCATTGGTACCAGAGGTCAGAGAAAAGATCGTGCCAGTAAGAGGAATGGTCGCACGGCTCGCTGGACCGGCGTTGTCGAGGATGAAAGACAGCTACATGATGCGCTTCTCAGACTACGAATATGACTACATGATTCCACGTCCGGATGGTAGCATCGTCTTGGGCGGAGGAAGGCGTGATTATTTCGAAAATTTGAACGAGTGGTTCAACGTGTCGGACGATAGCAGGTTGATGGAAGGCGCGCGAGGATACTTCGACGGGTACATGCAGCGGCATTTTCATGCATGGGAAGGTAGCGAATTCTCTACGGAAGAGATTTGGACTGGCAGTAAGTCCGTATCGCGGGCGTTTGGATGCTCTTGAACTAACAATCCTTCTGCAGTCATGGGCTATTCCAACGATGACTTCCCATACGTCGGTGCTGTTCCCGAGAAGACAGGCCAGTACATGTGTGCAGGCTTCACTGGGCATGGGATGCCACAAATATTTCTCGCAGCGAAAGCTCTAACGTCCATGATCCTCACTCGAGATTCCGAGGACGTGGATTTACCTCTGCCCTATCGAATATCCCAAGAAAGGTGGCTAGAGAGAAAACCTCATGCTGCCCTCAAAATGTGGCAGAAAACATTCGACCTGGGAGGCGCCCAAGCAAGGCTATGAGAAGAATGAAACATGGTGGGAAATTGAATGGATTGAACTGAAGACTAGAACTCGCCGTGCATTGATTCGAATACCCCGCTTATCTAGATATCCCAGTCGCAGAATCCTTGGAGCCAGCAATAGGCAATATGCGATCGTTTCAATTCTAGCTCGGTGGCCATAGAAAGTTCTCAAAGAATTCGTTCTCGGTATTGCTAAAATCGTATAGGCCGGAGGTGACAAAAGACATGTTCCCATCCGCGTTTAAGAGATCAAGATCAAAAGGGTAGTCATTTTCTGGGTTCGTCGACGAAGAGGACTGATTGTACAGTCTAAGTCGCGAAGTCGTTGAGTCTGGAAGCCTTGTATTGAAGGAATTGACAGGGTCCATCATCGAAGTGGTGCCACAAGGATTGCTAGTACGCGCCACGTTGGTGTACCATTTAAGAAGACCTTCATAACCATCCTGGGCCGAGTTATGATCAGTCTCTGCTATAATCTCCGGCTTTTCTGGGGTATGAATCGATTGGAGAGCCTCCTCCAAGTCCTCCAGCAACGACACTTCTGATCGAGCGGACTCGCCCACTGAAGCCATCTCTTTGATTGCATCGAGTCCTTTTCGTAACGCCTCTGAATGCTCGTTTGTACGACAGCAGATGCTATGAGCTATTAATACCATGAGCGACGCGCGACATGAGCTATATTCAGCATACGAAGACTTCGCGAGGCCGATGTCGCTTGTTCGCATCAAATGGCAGATATCGATTGCTTCGTTGGCTGCGGAGATGGAGTCTTGTATCAAGAAGTCCCATTGACTGTGTGCCGAATGTACCGGTGGCTGTAGAGTCTCTTCAACAGCATCAGCGTGTCTGCACTGTGTACCCGCCTGCCTCTGATGATGGGCTAGAATAAAAGGTCTTCCAATGAACATATGTAAGAGGCAACACTCTAGGCGAGCGTGTAGGTTCGCACGACCCTCCACAGGAGGCGCATCACTCCTTGTTGATGAGGTTGATGATGATGGCATATGACGTTGTTGAGGCGTCCACCTACCATGCAGACTTTGCTTCATTTGTCTTATACGATTTAAAATTGTATGAGCCTCCGATCTTGGACAACTTCGCAAGTCGCGACCTGCGAAAGTGCGTCAGCTTTGTGCCAAACACATCCTGTCTGTCGCCATGCCCACATACATCTGATGGAGGAAGGCTTCTGCCTGACAGGTCAGGTGGATGGATTCTAGCAATCTAGTCGTATCGTAGTCGACATCTGTTGAACCACTTGTGTCAGGGCTGCTAGGAAAGTCCGCATCAACCTCGGAACGTGAGATTGCTGTTGGGCGTCCATGGTATATAGCAATTTTCCTAAGAGATCAAAGTCGTTAGTGCACCGATCGTTGACGTTCTGCCAGGGTAGCCAACCTTTCCATACAGTACGCTGTCCACCAGATACAACGCCTGATTTGTTTGGTACTCGAGTCGAAAACGTCGCGGGAATCTTTCCGATGCATACCGTTCTGAATAGCTACTTTGATGGCGAGGTTGAGATACATGTAGCCTAATCCAGACGCATCGATAGGCAACGAATACAAGCCGAGAAGCATGAACACCTGAACACTCAACATGGTGCCAGCATGGATCACTTCGGATAGCAGTCTTGCCACCTGACGATAAAAGGTGGAGCCGATGTCGGACTCCCAATTTGCTGGAGGGTTGTGCGCTGCTGTGCCTGCTCCTTCATTGCAACTCTTTCTGGTCGATTCCAAGTGCACATATTGTGTCCCCACTGCAAGAACCATTAGGACCATGCAGGTTGCGGTGACGTCTTTTGAGCTAAGCCGGCTCGGGCTTGCGTGCAGTTTGTTGAGAAGGTCAGTGATCCAGCGCTTTTCAACAAAGTAGTAGTAGCTTGTAGAATGCTTGAAGAATACGTCGACCAGAAAGGCAGTCAATGGTCTGGGCGGGAGAAGTGCCACGATATCCTCAATCGCAGTAGAACCTGGCTCTGGTTCGCCAACGCGAATAAATTCAGGTACCCGCTTGCGGGGTTGACTCTGCGTGGAATGATGAGCCTGCGCACACGAATATGATGCGGGAAAGCGGAATGATTGCCTACAGACTCTGGAGAACTTGCCATTAGGCTATCCATGTTGCGCTTGATGTGCATGGAGAAGTTCCAATGCGAGAACTCACCAGAGTAATCTACACCGAAGCAAAAAGATAGCTGTAAGCGTGTGCAGCGCTGGACCTCTAGTCAAACGTCTACTTACGAACTGTCGTGCCATCTATGCAATCAATCGTGCAATTCTCGTTCTCCATACCGATGCTGTCAGAGGCAAGCTCATTCATAGCGACGCTTTGCAGGTCCAGGCCTGGTTTGTCTGAATCAATACCATCTTGTGCCGGAAGGGCATCACACGTATATCGCAGGGTCTCAATATCCAGGCCAAGATTGGGAAAGTGGTGTCGAAGAATTCGTGCCATACATGTTGCGCGATCCTTCAGCTCTTCAATAGTGCGACGTGTGTGAGGTTCACGCTGCGCATCCCGTGGAGGCACTCTGTTGAATGAACATGAACGTCCCAAATGGCGACAACGCTTGCATGGCATGCCACCTTCACATTTCTCTTTCAAACGACGACACTCGCAACAACTGGGCAGAACCTGTCAGCGTGGCTCAGTCCGATTCAAGCAGCAAACTGCCAGAGAGTGTGCGTGTCTTACGCGCGAATTGCTCGTTGCCGCTCCTCCCCTGTCAGATGGCGCTTCTTAGTGGGTCTTGGGTTCTCAGAGTCCATGTTGGACCGGGTGTGTCGACTGCAGGTACGTGAAGTTCTGGCAAGGTGTGGAGAACGCGGTCGTGCCTTGGGACCGGCGCGGTGAGACACGTGGATACCACAGGTATCGACCGGGCCGGATCAGCACACGTGACGGCCATGTTCGGTGGTACCTAGGTACCCATGGATCATGGAGACGATCGGGAGAGTGCAGATAGGAACGCGGTGTCGGCTCAACATGCGCCGAAAGCAATCCCAGCTTGCGGGGTAGTCTAGCGAACGGCGTGCTTTAACTTTAGGAAAGCACCGAGCAGTCCACTTTCTAAGGTTACCCTGCCATGTTCAACGGCTGGTTAGAACTTTAAGTCTAGATTGAAATGACCTCGGGAGCATTATTGGAAGACATGTAACGGAATTGTCTTCAAGCTACGATTTCTCGACAATTTGCTGCGCCATCTCCACAAGACTTCCAGCTACGACGTCCAATTTCGTTTCGCTAAACACATCGAGACAAGCTTCTTTCTCGTACACTGAACTCCATGCGCCCCGAAAGCCCACTTTCGTCGCAGCAGCAACATCCCACATATGAGCCGCAGCAAACCACTTTATCTCTTGCGCGCCTAGTCGATCCCACATAGCCTGATAGACAGGAAGAGCTGGTTTCGCCGAGCCGGCCACATCACAGCTCACGATGTTATCCCGTGGCATCTCTACGCCACCGCGCTCAAAGTAGCCTGCAACGCGCTTGATGTCGCCAGTGGTCAGGCACCAGACGGTGAAGCCGTTGTTGCGTAGGATCTCAAAGGCTTCCTTGCACCCAGCACGGATTTCCAGAGCCGAGTATCCCTCGATGCATTGCTCTCGCTCTTCTTCCGTGGCCATATCCCGAGGGTGCGCTATACCGCACAAGCTCAATGTGCGATAGAACAGCCCACGGAGGACGTCCTTGTAAGCTTTGTAGCTGCCCTGGATGGACAGAAATGTAAACTCCAGCTCGGCCGCGGTTTGCCAGGTAAACCCAAAGTGCTGCGCTGTCGTCGTGTGCTTGCGAAGTTTTGCACCTAGGACCGCCTCTATTCGTTCGTAGTATGCGTCGAACGACACGCAGGTACCGACCACGTCAAAGACGACATGCTTCTGGGCCTCAGGCATTTTCTTGAAATAGTGATAGAGCTGAGCTATCTCGGTACTTTGCACTCGCGTGACAATACAGCGCAAAATGCTCTGGGCTCGTGTAAGAAAAGTGACGAGAATTGATGTCGTTTGTATTGATTGTTGTGGTACTCGGATACATACGCAACCAGTTGCACGATTATGGCTTCGCTTGAGGACGCAAATGAACCCCACAACTTGTCAGAGCCGGGCCGGTTTCGGAACTATTCCATTCATGGTAAAGCGTTATCTCTTCGACCGGGACAAGCTCAGGCTGAACGCATGATCCGCTCACCGCATGTTCTGAATGGCTAACATGGTCCTCCTACTTGAACTGCGGAATGATTGACGTGGTTCTGCAACACAACAGAAATGGTCTTGCCAATCGACAATCCCACAAAGTCCTACTGGATCGAGGCCGCCGAGTCGCCTTTGCGCGACTATCGCTCTAGCGAACAGCTGCCGGAACAAACTGATATTGTCGTCATTGGCAGTGGCTACGCCGGTGCATCGACTGCGTATTGGATTCACAAGGTATGTGCGCGCAAAGCCTAGTGTTTGAGCAATCCTTACGGACATTCAGTTCACGGAAAAAGCCTCCAGACAACCTGAAGTGACTGTCCTGGAAGCGCGTGATATATGCGGATCTGCTACGGGACGCAATGGTCAGAAAACATCACTGGTTTTAATACTAGGCACTAAAATTGAACAGGAGGACAATTGAGGCCACACGCTTACTCTCGCTATCCAATCTGGCGCGAACGATTCGGGCCTAATGGAGCAATGGAACTAATCAAACACGAGATGGCTCATCTCTCGGCCTTCAAGGAGCTAGCAGAGGAAGAGGGCATAACTGAAGAAGCGTGTCTTTTGTTTGGTGAGACTTTTGATGCAGCTATGACTGATGAAGCTTGGGTGCGACTCAAAGGCGCTTTACAAGCTATGCAAGACGATCACGGCGTCGATGATGACATTGTCAGAGTCTGCAAAATTATCGAAGATGCTACACAAGCAGAAGACTACACGCAGATGAAGGGGGCCCGGGCGGCAGTAGTGCATCCTGCTGGTCAAATGTTAAACACACCCTATTCTTTGATGTTGCTAATTTCTGACGAGTCTCAGATGGCCGTACAAGTTTGTACATGCCCTCATTCGCATACTCCTCAAGTCGGGTAACCTGAGTCTCCATGCAAACACACCAGTCGTTGGTGTAAAGGAGCGCGATGCTCACGGTTGGATCCAAGTCCAGACAGAAAGAGGGACTATTCGCGCAAAGACAGTTGTCCACACAACGAACAGATGGGCATCTCACCTCCTGCCGGAGTTTGAAAAGCTCATTTTGCCTGTTCGAGGGACAGTAAATGCTATCAAAGCACCTCCGGGTTTTCTCAAGCACACTGGAGCGCAGCATTGGGATAACACAGTCAATGTGAGAATTGCGACCCGCTCGGAATACACGAACAGACATTGAGATTGATAACAGAACTACCATCTTCAACTACCTGCGCCCTTCAACACTATCATGTTCGGAGGCGCAAGGCCGATTGTTATTCACACCCCGGACGCCGTGATGATGAATGACGAAGAGGACAAGCAATTCGTTGGTGTTCCAGACTTCTGCAGGTCGTGGCCAGCATCAGACATCAAAGACTGGCCAGGGCCAAAGATGGCAGAGCTAGGCAAACCGGAGAACAAGGGAGGGTGCTGGACGGGAGGTGAGCATCAATTTTGATGAGTAGTCGTGTCAATATGAAACACACTGACTCTACTGCAGTTCAAACAGCAAGTGCAGATGACTTCCCATTTGTTGGGCCGATCCCAGGCCGCAAGAGCCAGTTCATCAATGCTGGATTTGCTGGACACGGTACGTTCACGACATTGATTCATGAAGATGATGGATACTGATGTGTGCAGGCATGCCACGAATTCTGCTCTCATCTGCACACATCGTACCTCTTGTACTGGATAGTGTTGGCTTCCAACACAGTCCACCGCACCTAGCTACATCCTACCCTGAGTTACCTCAACCGTTCCATGCTACTGCCGAGCGCATTGAGAGGCTTCAAAACACGGATACAACGGCACTCGTTCAGAGCTTCAAGCAGCGATGTGAATTGAGCGCGAAGAAGCCATTTTGCGATGCAGGTAGGATTTATGCGCCCTTGTATTCAAATGATAGAATGTAAAGTATGTTCTTCTCAACTTGAAGATGTAGAGGAAAGGAAAGATCCATGTCATAGAGATATGGGTACTCGAATTTAGCCAGGCACACCCAACGAGAGAAGGAGGAGTGCCTGCTTCTACTCAACGCCCACCCAACGAATCCACCATATCCACAGCTGAATTCCATCATGCATCATGCCAATCTAGCTTGCCGGTCACTGGACAGCAGCCGGTGCATTCGTAGATTGTAGCGTTGTTCTGTTGTCAGACGAAAGCGAATCAGTGAGAGTGGAGTGAATAATGAATAATGAATAATGAATAATGAATAATGAATAATGAATAATGAATAATAAATAATGAATAATGAATAATGAATAATGAATAATGAATAATGAATAATGAATAATGAATAATGAATAATGAATAATGAATAATGAATAATGAATAATGAATAATGAATAATGAATAATGAATAATGAATAATGAATAATGAATAATGAATAATGAATAATGAACAATGAACAATGAACAATGAACGTGAGCCACCGTTGATGCCTTCACTACGCGACAAACGGGGACGATGATAATGAAAGGTCCGATAATCAACCGCTTTGCCTCCACATTCTTTCTGTTCGATACATTCACATAAGACAATTGCTTTGTCTTCAAACGCTGCAAAACAAAGTTGGTATTGAGTCAGCACCAGCATACCATGGTGACGATCGACCACTTCTCCATTGGCTGCGCAGTCTCAGCTCAAATATCAGAGATGGCAAAGTTAAGTCTAAGCGCACCGACGACTCCTCTTCGCATCTGCTTGCGCACTTCGTCTCTCCACGCAGAATACTCGCCAAGCCATCGCGCTATAAGCTTCTCGAGCTGGACTCGCTACAGCACCTCACCAATGGCCTCGCCTTTCGGGCTACTCAAAGCTTCCGTCCTATGCAAAGCATGTGGCACGTCTCCTTCATATGATCCTCCAATCAGCGAATGGGTGTACCTTGGAGCCGACCAGCCAGCGCACGTGGAGGGCGAGCCAGAAGTCCGCGAGAAGTGGAGCGATTGGCGCCAACGGAGGAGTCCGGGTGGTTTGCGGATGGCGGTTCCTGGCATGCACGTGGAGAAAAATACGGAGTTGCGCTTTGCTAGACAACCGATCAAACGCATGAGTTCGGAGAGTCAGTTGACGCGTGGAATCAAGATGGGATTGCGTGCGGGAAATGAGGTGACGTTGGCGGATAAATATGGATTACAGGGCTTGACATGTGAGGACCTGCCATCGGCCTTTGACTCAGAATCGGATGAGGAAGACTGAGAGCATCTTGAGAAGGCTGATGCCCTGGCGTGATGGAGATGAGCAGAAGCATGGATGCATTCAGACTGACCTCGGGAGGTTGGAGCTAGTGAAGCTTTGACCTCCAATTGCAGTCAATGACGAAACGTGTGAAGATGATCCTTTTGCACCGCGAGTTCATGTCTCGAACTGGAGCTATCCACACATACACACACATAATGGAAAGACAAATATTACAATGCTCGCGCGCACTCTCACGATCACTGCAAATCTCGTCGCATTGCCCAATCAACCTCCAATCCTCAATCCTGGCGGCTCCACGACAACCGCGACGATGCCTCCACACCACGCGCCCAAGCCTCATGAAATCGCAGCCCCCCAAAACCCGTGACCGCGGCCCAAAATCCGACGAAGACACGCAGACCGACTTTTCCGCTCTCGACGTCTTACGCAACACAATTGCGCCGGCGACTTCTATTGACGCGTGCACGAGCGACGGGTTTGCGCTCAACAACCAGGTGCGGATAAGTGGGAGTGGAATCATGTTGATTGGTGGGGAGGCGTTTAGGTGGTGGCCCTGGACTGCCGGCGGAGGTGCTAGTAGTGGGAAGATGGAGGGCAGATTGCTAAATGCAAAGGGTCAATGGGAAGTCAGACAGGAAGGATGGGGGGTGCTGGAGCTGGTGTATCCAAAGCCAGGTACGTTCAAGATGCCATGCAAAAACAGGGCTGACCATATCCTGCAGACCTACTCATCATCGGCACTGGGCCGACTGTGACGCCGATTGCGCCTGCAGTTCGCCAGTATCTGAATGGCCTAGGCATGCGGCTGGAGATCCAGGACACAAGGAATGCGGCAGCGCAGTTCAATTTGCTGGCGACGGAGAGGGGCGTTGGGCAAGTTGCGGCCGCGTTGATACCGATTGGATGGCGGGAGGTGAGGTAGTGAAGCAGTGAAGCAGTGAAGCAGGTGAGTCGCCGTGTAGCATGCATGTATATCACGAATCATAGACAGAGGTCACACTGATCATATTTGTCTACATTCACTCGCTCATCTGCCCCCGTGCCGCTAACAAGCCTAGCGCATCTTTAGTTTTTGTTTGTCCTTCGACGCTTGCTTGTACAAAGAGCAAAGCAAATATCCGAACGACAAACGCGCGCTTCTTCTCAAGGGTGCTCGGGGACGAGCAAGGTGCAACCCGACTGCTTGAGACGGAAAAGCACGACAACAACCATGGCCAGCAGGAAACTCAGCTTCGGCATCAGCATGCCCACAGATGAAGGCGCCGAGGGAGCGGATCAAGTCACGGCCAGCCACGACCGCGTGGGAGGGGAAGTCGCGACTGGAAACCGCCTGCCCAACAATGACAATGCACATCGCGACCTTGCGACCCCGGAGCGACCTTGGGATCCCGTCGCTGACCCATTCTTTTCTGCTACATCTTATCCGCCCACTGTATCGCACTACTTCACCGATGGCGCTCAAGACACAGACGCTGATCATGTGATGCAAGACACCATGGCTACACCAAACCAGCCACCGGCTCACTTTCCCCTTGGACAGCTTGATTACGGCGAGCCATTCCTCACGTTGACCGAGGCAGAGAAAGGGGCTATGGCGACAATCCTTGAGCCAGTGCGCGATAAGCTTGTGGCGCTGAAGCGGACGACGGAGGAGAGCTTGCCGCCGTATCATCCGAGCACGAGAGCGAATCCACACGCGCAAGTGTTGGGGACGCGTCTGGACGGCATCGCCAAGCACGCGCAGCAGCACCTGGCGCGGGTCGCCGAATCTGGACGGGGAATGGAGGAGTTGCGGCTATGGTATGTTCCTCCAGTATCCATTAATGAAACAGCCTTCTTCTTTACATGCTCTTGCCTAACGTACGGACCAGTCGGTACGTCGCGGATAAATACTGGCCTTTGCCCGTGACAGCTACAACCCATCTGGACATCTTTCGCATCTACCGCAACAGGCTCGCTCGTCAAGTACCCCCGGCGCAGATTGAAGCGGAGCAGGCTCAGCACGAAAGTTGGGTACAAGACGTAGCATCTCGAAGGCGTGAAACCTTTGGGGAAGCCGCAGCTCGCTTGGCCGGACGCCTACAGTCGGAGCTCAACGACTCAATAGTAGTAAGCATGCTCGAAGAAGAGGAACGACAGAAGCAAGTGGAGAATGATGGACAGGTAGCAAGAATGCTCGCAGAACAGCTTGATGCTGAACGGAGTTACGCAAGCAACAGAGACAGACACATTGAGAAGGTTGATGAGCCTGCTTGTAGCCCTGATTACAGTATGGAGGATGACTGCCGAGGTGCCCTCTGGAGCCTTGATGCTGACGATGAAGAAGCTGAGGTCCTCCCAATTGACGGACCCTTACTCAGTCAGGCTGAAGACAACCGAACAGGACACGGCGCAGATCACGCCGAAGCCCTGCGCAAACTTCATCGCGAAGTTGAAGACAAATTTGCCGTCGATCATAAATACCACGAATCTTTCACCTGGCCGTTGGACGACGATCGAGCGCGACAGCTTGCCCAAGATGCCAAGATAGCTCGTATGCTCCAAACCAAGCTCGATGCCGAAAGCCAAAACATACCGGCCCTCCTCCCTCTCGATGATACCAATCACATTTCCCGGCCTCGTCTAGATGATTGGATTCTTACACGGGACTTTGCCCAGCAAGAGGCACTCGATGGACCGCAATGCAAACCTCACACCCGCTACCGAACTGCTAGAGAAAAGTCTACACAAGGCAACCCATGTGGCGCTGATCCTCAAGCTGCTATACAACCTCGCGCACCTGCCGCACACAGTCGTTCAACTCACGAACGCCGCACCAGTGCTATCGAAGAAGAAACAGAGGACGAAGATGACGGTGTTTAGAACATGTGTCAAGCTAAGTAGTCGGGTGTGACTTCGACACGGTCTGCGTGCGAACGTCGAGGAAGTGAGCCAGACAATGGCTTACATCCCACATAGTCTTCCGGGAAATGCAGGTCGGGCCGCAAGATAGACATGGCTATGGGAGGGAGTAGGCCAGGTCGAAACATGGAGGGTGACGGACGTCTGAGGGTCAACAAGCCGGGTCAGCGGTCAGGTGCAGATGGATTGGCTTTGTACTGCATGACTTCTTGGCGTGAATGCCCACGCCAAGGAAATTACAAATGCCTTTCGTACCTCCAAAGCGGTATGTAAAACCAAGTTCGCTCTGATGGAGGTATTTCTGTGCTACAGATTTTGATCATAGTTCCTACACTCAGTCCTACGTCATACGGAGTCGCTCATCACATATCTATGCCGTTTAAAACATTCCTGATAAGAATTGTAAGCATGTTCCTGCAAGGTCACATGATCAGAATTGCGCCAAGATGTCAGCAGACACATTGAACGCTCTCTGATCTTCGAGGACCGCGCATCCCCGCGCTCTTGTGAAGAAAGTCAGGGAAGAAACTATGGAGTTCTGTCATGCAAAATTAGATCATCGGACCGTGCGACCGAAGCCGCATGAGCCCTGTGCTAGCGCTCAACAGTTCTCGGCCACGAGCCGGCAGAAGGTTCGACCGGTGGAGTCGTGCCCCTTTAAGTGGACTCGCTACGCACTTTGCATTTGTGATCCTCGCGAACCCAGGCGGGTGGGCATGCAGGTCCAGATACCCGCACTCAACAATGGCTAGCCCACATACACCGGTGCAAATCCGATTAACTTGCAGGTGGCGATTCCAAGGATTCTCAAGACGTTATCAGAGCATGAATAGCAGTGAGCGCCTGTGTGCAACCGAGCCGGGAGACTCATGTGACACGGTGTTGTACCTCAGGTAAGGATTCTCAGAGATTGCACTGCCCAACACAGTGCCCTGCCCATCACCGTGTGGTCAGCCAGAGAATTTTCCAAGCCAAAAGGAACTTCCCTTCTCGTGTAGTCGCAGTGGCGCTCGGACTTGAATATGCTCACATGCCGCGTGGCAAGGCCACCTCAAGATCAGTGGCATGCCACCACGTGCGAAGAGCTATTGGAATTTGGCCGACGGAGATGGACTCCGCGTATCAGGCCGTGTTCCGCGCATTGCACAGGCCAGTGCATGGTGCATGGTGCATGGTGCATGGTGCATAGGCTGGGGGTCTTATCTTCGCGGGAGCGTTCCGGCGCTGGAAAGACAGCCTGTTTTGAGGCATCTGGCGTCTGCACTTCTGCACTTCTGCACCGCGGTTCGGGCACGGACAGGAGATGGTTGATAAAACTGGCTGCTCGCTTGAGACTGCCGCTAGTCGCGTCTGGGCCTAGCCCGTCGGCTGCTAAGCTTTTGAGCCTCACCTGCGCGAAGCACATCATGTTTTATACACCGGCTGAATTCGCCCATGCGGCAGCGGTGAATACCATCTCCAGACGCGATTGACCGGTAAAGTGGTACAACAAGTGGCGCTGTGGGCCAGGTTCTTCCTCGCTTGATGGTTTTTCATTGGGGTTTTGTCCAGGAAAAGTGGATGCTCGAGACCCTTTGCATCTTGTTCCCACCAGCATCCACACCGGGGCAGTCGCAACCAACACGATGCATTGCGAATCGCAGTCTCCTTTCTGCACTCCACGTGGATGATTCATAAGCTATTCGCCGGGGAAGCGCGATTCAGATGCCACGACGTCTGGACCCTCTGGTCAAGAAGAAATTAGGAGACGCTAGAGTGTAACCTGGTCTTCGTCCAAGGGGGACGTGGGGTGGCCTAGGACGTGCGCTTACCGACAGCTCCTACACAAAGGCCACTCTTTCGCTCCAAAAAGTTTGCGACATCGAACCCTTCCTACTCATTTCTCTACTCAGACTTGCTTTTGGTTTTTCTTCCGTCATGTTTTCTTACCTTCCTAGATACCCATTGCGAGCTGCGAGCGCTAGAGCACTTGTTCGCGCAACGAGGCCCTCTTACCGGTCTGCCCTCCTCAGATACCAAAGCTCAGAGGCTGTTGGGCGCACACAGGAGATTGTACCAGGAGCCTACCAGATTCCTCCCAGAGATTTCTCTCGCCAACATGAGGAAAAGCTCGCACCTAAAAACGCCGCCAGAGCACCTCGCAGGATAGAACCTGCGACGCTGAAACTGAACAGCAAGAATTTGTCCCAACTGCAAAACGTCACAGTCCCAACTTACCAGCGGGAGGGTGTGAAGCAGGGCATCGTACATGTCGGAGTTGGCGGCTTTCACCGCGCTCACTTGGCTGCTTACGTCGACACACTTCTCGAGCAGTTCAACTCTCAGGACTGGTCTATTTGCGGCGTGGATTTGCAGCCCTTTGCCGCTCCCATGCGTGACGCCCTAGGCTCGCAAGACAACCTTTATACTATGATCGAATGCGATACCGAGGGTACAAGCGCGCGCGTCATTGGAAGCATTACCGACTACCTCTTTGCTCCCGACAACTGCGAGGCTGTCATTGCGAAGATGGCACACCCGGACACACACATCGTGTCAATGACGGTCACTGAGAGTGGTTACTATATGAATGAGAACACACACGAACTACAGATTGACCATCCGGACATCGCGGCGGATTTGGCTGGCCAACAACCCCCTCGCACCGTATTTGCTTATCTGTACGCTGCTCTTGCCAGGCGACACGCAGCAGGTCTGCGACCATTCACAGTCATGTCCTGCGATAACATGCAGAAAAACGGCGACATAAGCCGCAACATGTTGCTTGCTTTTGCCCGCCAGCAAAACCCAGAGGTTGCCGATTGGATCGCAGAAAACGGCGCTTTCCCCAACAGCATGGTCGACAGAATTACGCCACGGACAAGTGATGAGAACAAGGCCCAACTCGCACAGGAATTTGGAGTCGAAGACTCTTGGCCTGTTGTCACCGAGGTTTTCCACCAATGGGTTCTTGAAGACAAGTTCGCCGACGGCCGTCCACCATTCGAGAAGGCCGGTGTCCAGGTGGTTCCCAATGTTCACAAGGTCGAAGAATACGAACTTATCAAGCTACGCTTGCTCAACGCCAGCCACTCGGCCATGGGATATGCTGGATATCTTGGTGGCTTCACCTACATCCACGAAGTCATTGCCGACCCAACTTTCCGCAAGTACATCCGCAACATGATGCAAGAGGAGGTCCAGCCGCTGCTACCGCGCATTCCCGGCGTCAGTGTAGACGATTATTGCAATACCCTTCTGGGACGATTTTCCAACCCAACGCTCAAGGACGAGCTTCCTCGTATTTGTCTCGGTGGATCAGGCAAGATTCCTCAGTTCATTATGCCTAGCATTGCAGAGCAGATCCAGGCGGGTGGTCCCCTCCGTCGCTTGACCCTTTGCGCGGCAGCTTGGTTCCGCTACCTCCGAGGCATAAACGAGCAGGGCCAAGCCTTCAAGCTTGACGACCCCATGGCAGAGGAACTCCAGGCCAAGGCTCTTGAGAGTCCGTTTTCGGTGCTCGAAGTGAAGAGCCTGTTCGGAGATGACCTTCGCGACGATAAGCGATTTGTCGCAGAGTTGAAGAATGCATTGGAGAGCCTGGAGCGCGATGGCGCCAGGGCAACAATTGCCCAGTACGCGTAGAGCGAGCACAAAAGTTTCAAAAGCGTTTTAATAATCTTGCATTTTTCTTTTGGTGGGCGGGTCATTTGTCATATAGACTACAATCAGATATCCCTAGAGACCTCGAGGCAGGTCAAACTTTCTTATCATTGCAATACACAATTGCCGCCTTCCTGGCAGCTCCGTCATCGATATCTTCTTGTTTGATCTGAGCTTCTCATACTGTCCATGCAAATATGCAAGAGTCCATGTTGCCATTTTGGTCAAAAAATGCTGTGGAAATGCTTGGGCTTAAGAGGATAAGTTTTGATCAAAAGCTAGCGCTGTTCGTACTACCCTTTGAGATGCTATTCGCTGGAACAATGCCGTGTAGTATAGCCAAGTATGCAAGCAAAGGGTCGCCACTGAACTTTTGAGTTGGCGTTGACGTTGCACCTTCGTCAAGACCTGAAAGAAGCATTACGAGAAACCTCAAGCATGACCAGTATATTGCTCTAGTTGCTGAATACTAGCTGAAGACTTGAATTAACTAGTTGCCATTACATTGGATCCCAGCTGGTCATCCGAGAAATGTTCCTTCACAGGTTCTTTATCAGATCCCCAATTGCGTCTGCCCCTTCACTGCCACCCCTCAGCTCCTTATTGGTCACCTGTATCAACACCCGTCGATAACTCGTCAAGCTCGGTAGCCCGTCATTCGTAACCTCTAGTACCAAATGCAACAACTGGCCCCTTTCCTGCGGCTTGCGACTCATCAAATCGACGGCACACTTCTCGGGCGGCGGAATGGTGACTTCTACCTTTCGAGCCTCAGTGTCGATAGGCTTGATGGCAAGTTCCATGACCTCGGCGTCGACCCACCACTGTGTTGCGGTGGGCTCGCGATAATGCCACCACTTGAAAGTCAGCGCGCCCCCGTCGGGATCATAAGTGCCGGCCGCGTCGAGAACGACAGTCGAGCCGGCCTCTGCATCGATGCGTACGGGCGTGAGGTCCTTGGCGCCGTTGACGATTACGACTGGGTGGTGATTCGCCTTGGTGAAGTCTGGCTCCATGCTCCACTTGATGCGTGCGGCAAAATCATTTTGGAAAGCATCGCGCCAGCGCCAGATAGTTGCATGGTTTGAAGTGAATGTACGATCTCTGACTTTGACGCGGTCAACAGCGTCACTGAAGTGGTTGCTATTCACACCTTCGGTGCTTATGTCAGTCTTCGCATAGCGGCCACCCCAGGAGCCGTAGTCGGGACACTCGGGTACGCCCAGACCATTCTGAATGAGATACAGAAAGGTGGGCGTATCACCCTCAGGGATGAAGAGGTAGTCTGGATATGCGCTGCCTAGTGGACCAATCTGGATGTTGTCTTTGATCCAACTCTTCTCCATCTTCGTAAAATCAGGGCCTCCCTCATCAAATCCATAGTACTTGTCGCCAGAAATACCAGTCCACGCTGCTAAGCCGTATTGATTCCAACCATGCACGGACGCGATATAGAAGACGTCTGGGAAATTTGTGCGTATCCAAGCACCTGTGTCATCTTGGTCGGATATGGCATAGACTCGAAGGCGTGAGAGCAGACGCTTCGAATCCTCAGGGGGATATTTATCATCGATCTTCAGCAGCGTTTGAGCAAGGGTGTTTGTTCCGCCCCAACAAAGTACCCAAAGGGGCTCAGTCGACGGTGCGAGTATGCGTTCGTAAAGGAGCTGACCACCGGCCGAGAGGGGAAGATCGATGCCGACCGCGGACATTCCATAGGTCTAGGCAATGTTAGCATCCTGTGCACACCTTGTCGGACCGGCTTCCATTTTCTCTCTACGGAACATACCTCAGCGCCCTTTCTTATGAGACTGCGCATTCTCTGCGCGCTAGGATACTGCCATTCTGGATGTGCATGCTGGTTCAAATTGCCTACCGCATTGGCATACGCATCAATGATCTTCTCCATATCCTGTGGACAGACTTTGTTCCTCATCCACGTGCTCGTACACGCCACCAGACCTTCCGTCTCAAACTGGTTGGCATACAAAAGATAGCGACACAGCGACTCGGCATCGTCGGGTTCATTGGAGATGTCTGACAGGATGAAGACGCGTGGCTTATGCGCGAACTTTTGAAGCTTCGCAGTGGCCATGATGGACGCAGACGAAGCGTGATGGCAAAGCAAAGGATTTGATGGAGTCGGTTCACTGAGAGCAGTGGCACTACGCTCTTTTCATAATATTCTAATGTTGTTGTTACTGTTACTCAACGCTACACAAAAGATTTCCGAAGATGTGCCTCGAGGTGTGACAGGCGGGGCCGTCCACGACGAAACCGGACGATTAGGCACGGCTTGCCATGTGGAGCTCGGTTGCGCTTGCCATGCAGTCAAATCAAGTGGGGCGAGGGGTCATGGTCACCACCACCCGTCTGCTATTCCTTCATCACAGCGTCCGCAGCATTTCTCGTCCTTCTATGCTTGGGCGCCTAAGTACATATGGCGATCAGGTTGCATACTACGCCCACAGCGGCGCCAGCCACAGCACCGCCTTGCTTGGCATGACGTAGCGAAGCCATCCTAGCCATTGTACAACACCACAAGCTAGCAAAGAGTGTATCATAGGCTGGATGCCTGAATGCAAGGCTTAGACATTCCGAGGATCTGATCGACCTAATACGAGCGGGAGTGACAACCGTACGTGGGCCAAGTCCGCATAAGATTGTGGTATATATCTAGGTACATCTGTCTCAAACACTGCTGCTGTCTTTTGACATTGTTTCTTGGTATATCTCGCTCGTCACCCTATGACTTATCATGTCTTCAGTACACGCCAAGATCCAAGAAGCTGCAAGCCAGAATGCATTTCTCCTTCAAGGCCTTCATGAAACAGATTCAGCACCCTCGCAACTTCGGCAGCAAGATGCGTACATCAACGACCTCAACGCGCAGATGGCCAAAATCAACGCAAAGGTTACCGATTTGAAGGAGAAGACTGCGACCGAACTCAAGGACCATGAGAAGTATCGCGATTCCAACGTGCGGCGCTTCGCCCATAAAGCTATGGGTCGCAAAGAAAAATTTGCCGAAAAGGCAGCCAAGGAAGAGAAGGAATATTTTGATGCCATGCAAGCCCAAAAAAGCGCCGAGGACGAACTCACATACGTCCAACACTTGAAATCCGAAGCTGAAGGCGCTCGTAAAGACTACGCAGCGTCCGCCGAAAGGCACAACTATCTACAGAACCAGCTTGACGCGCTGTACAATTCCATCTTCGCAGGTCACACTCCCGATTTTCCGCTCGAAGATCGCGCTGAGGAATCTTGCAATACCGCGCAACACCACCTCTCCTCCCTCCATCAACGCATGGAGATGGAGAAACACACGCTCTTCCTCTTGGGCCAGATATCCTCCAAGCTCAGCGATGCTCGGACCGCTCTCGATGGCGCATACAGCATGTCTCAGTATGACCTGTTTGGCGGCGGAACTATGGCATCGATGCAAAAGCGCAATTATCTAGAACGCGCCGAGTCTTGCATCCAACAAGTCCGTATGCTGCAGCAACAACTACCCCATGACGTCCCACAGTTGGGTGAGTTGCAGATTGCAAGCGGCAGTATATGGAGCGATGTTGTGTTTGACAACATCTTCACTGACATGGATATGCACGAGAAAGTCAAGCAGAGCATCGCACAGGTTGATCGCGTGGGGGCGCAGTGTGGGGACATCATTCGCGGGCGCGAAGAGGGATTGAAACGGTTGCAGAGAGAGGTCACGGAGGCTGAGGAGGGGTTGAAGAAGGCGCGGGTAGAGTTGCAGAGGGCGAGAGAGGATGCGTTTAGGAGGGTGGTGGAAGGTCAGAGTGGTATGGGAGAAGGACCGCCTGGATATGCGGCACCGAGCGGAGCACCGCCGGGGTATACTGTGTAATTAGCTCGTAAACGTGTTGTGGTGATGTAGTACAGGACGCTGCATTGTGTTGTGAATTGTCATGTTATCATTTAATGCCTATTGTGGCTTGCAATCTCCAACACGCGCCTAGATGAAGGCCTCGGCAAGGGAGTTTTGGAAGTTGCTGTCCCGGAAGCTGGGGGTGGCATCACCGAAATTAGTGTTCTCAATCGCACTCCTAGCTGCCGCAGTCATACTCTCCCACGCAATATCAGGGCTGTTCGCCGCCCTGCTCATTGGTCGTAATCAACTGATGATTCACTGGCCAGACGCTGGTATACCCAATCTTCGGCCTGGTCCCGCTCAACGGCGGGCTTGTGCTTTTGTCATAGTCGCCGTGTGCAGAGACGGCAACACCTCGAAGAGTTGCAGAGTCAGACTGCGCAGAAAGCCAAACGACTACATTCTCCCAGTCGTGGCGATGTCCCAGACCGGAAGAAGGCGAGTCTTTGGGCATGTACCAGCTGTACATGATGCCGTAGGCGCCGTTGTAAGTACCGCCACGGACATAGACTTGTCCTGTAGAACTGCTGCAGCCGCTGCTGGCAGAGCCCGAGGTAGCGAGTCCGCCGCTAGATGGATGCATCAGCCTCACATCTCTACATAAGGATTGATGAGGTTACCCAGTATCGCCCGCGGCATTGACAGCGGCGAACGGCACACAACCGTTGAAGACCTTTAGGTAGGGCTTATACTTAAGATATAAGCTGCCGGTCAGGCCAGAGGGGACGGTCTGAGGGAAGGCGACGACGGCATCGTGGTTGATGACGGCGCGACTGAGGAGGCTGAGGGGGTTAGGAAAGGCGGAGACGATGGTTGCAGCTGCGAGGAGCTGGACGGAGAGTTTGGCGAGCATGTTGCGGGTGGCAGAAGTTGGATTGCAGTTGCGAAGAAGTGCGAAACGAGCGAGTAGTGTCTCCGCTCCCGTTTTGTTTCTGGTGGATGTGGACGGAATTTATGCACGACTCTGGCCCTCGTTCAGGCCGAGTCGTTCACCGTTACCACCGCTGTTGCTACCACATTGGGAAGTCGGCGATATATGCAAACCCCCACTACTAGCCTGCACATGGTCGTTCACGCACCCAATGAATGGGCGCTGGCTCAGTGCAAGACTCTCCGGACTTGGGTATAGCTGTGGTCGTCCAGGGTTTCCTGCATATGGGCAGGGTATGTTGATCTAGGACGTCGGACGAGGTGGCTTTGCTGGGCCAAGTGTACACGTGAGGGGCATGGCGGTTATGCGTGATGGTGTAGCAGGTCCAATGGGGTGGAAGACGTGGGCTCGGGCCACATGTTTATTGGACGGGTCCCACGTCTGAGGCAGCGCTAGACTGGATCAGATCAGGAAGGTGCAGGGTTCAGCATATGAGACGCACGCACGTGTAGGTGGTAGACGAGAGGCAACAGGGCAACGTGAGAGAGGGCTTCATATTGATTGGCAACGGACTTGGGTGGTGCGCCATGTACAGCGGCACGGCGGGCTCATCCGAACTGGCGCCAGATGGTACCTTTCTGCTCGTCGGGCGGCGTCTCTGGGCCTGGCAGAATGTTGCGGAGCATGTCGTTGATGTCCAGGCCGCGGTCTTGACATTGTTGCCATTGGCGAGGATAGCCCAGACTGACCTCCTCGAAGCGCGTGTCGTCGATGAAGTCGGTGCGCCTCACGTGCAAGTGCCCGCTGATGATTATCTTGGCGTTGAATCTGGTATGCCAGTCCTCCGTCTTCTTGGTCCCGCACCACAAGCTGAAGCGTGGGACCCGGGAAGAGCTGGACGAGGTCCTCGCGCAGCGGCCAGTGCCCGACAATGACCAGCTTGTGTTTGGGATGTGCGGCGACGCCGGCAGCGAGCTTGGCTTCC
>NW_001884563.1:950557-968678 GCF_000146915.1 Parastagonospora nodorum SN15 | reverse complement strand
CTTTGCGACGAGCGCGTGGCACCATTCGATGCGCTGACCTGTACGGGTCGGGGTGCAGCAGATGCTCGTCGGTTGCCTCAATGTCCTTCTCACGTGCCCACGCGAGCGCGTCCTCCAGCTTGACATGGTCCGGGCGGAAGCTATAGTCGTAGAGGGTGAAAATGGGCGCTATGAGGACAGGCCCGCCTTCGCCCTCCCACAGCACAAAGGCGTCCTCGGGCGTCAGGACACCATACTGCCTGGCAACTTGGACACACTCCAGGTATTTGGCCTCTCCCCTGGCGCCCGCCTCCTTTTGCGCGGGCATCGTGTACAGCTCGTGGTTCCCAGGCACCCACCACACTCGTCGGAAGCACTCCTTTGCCTTGGCAAACGCAATGCGGCAGTGCTCGAGCGACTCGCCCACGTCTCCACAGAGAATGAGATCATCGTTGGGATGTGGCAGAAGCTTCTCCAGAGCCTCGCGGTTCGCTTTGAAGGAGAGGTGCGTGTCGCTGATGGCCCAGAGGCGGCCCGGTACCACAGGCGGCGGGGTGCTACGAGGCGCTGCTAACGAGGCAGGCTCAACTTGTACGGCGGCGTCGGCCGTTGCAAGCAGCGGGTCCATGGTCATGTCTGGAGAGCAATGAACATGTCGGCTTGTATGATACGACTCGGTCTGCACCGGACCGACAGACTGTGATACTCATCATGGCCTGTCATGCAGTCATCAGCACGGGCCAGAGGGAGCCAGCTGGTAACCTCCAACTTAGTCAGTAGCACAGCCACCCTCGCAGACCTCTCAGTACCTCTCAGTACCTCTCAGTACGCTGCCAGCTGCATCTGGCCTCACCCCCCTTGGCCATCACACCATGGTCTATCGGGGACGGCCTTCGACCGGGTGCAAGAAGTGCCGCCAGCGCAAAGTCAAGTGCGATGAACGGCCCGACGGCTGTCTGCGGTGCGCAGAGCAGCGACTGCCGTGTCCGGGCTACGATCGCAACATCGATGCATGGTTCCACGACGAGACGGCCAAGGTGCTCGCCAAATCAAAGCCATCTCAGCGACGACCGCCTTCTCATGCAGTGTCAGCAATCGCCAAGAAAGACATCGCCTCGCCAAACACTACTCTTGCGTGGGTGCAGGACAATGTGCCCCCAGGATACATGCTCGCTCCGCTTGTTGATCAGGGCATCACCTTCTTCATGACACACTACGCTATTGGACTGGATCAACCTTCCATTGCTTCACGTGCCTACAGCCACCATCTCTCCACAGATGGCTTCCACCCCCTCGTCGCCACGACCATGACCGCCTTGGGTATAGCTGGAGTTGCGAACCTCTACATGGACTCAGCCCTCAAGAGGGAGGCCACCCAATGGTACCTTAGAGCGATCAAAATGGCAAATGCTGCCATATCTTCGCCGACAGACGTAAAAAAGGACACGACCCTAGTGGCAGTCAATCTTCTGACCATGTTCGAAGCAACTTTCAACAATGACTCGCTGGTCGGCTGGAGTAATCACGTCGACGGATCAGCTCTGCTTGTGAAGCTGCGCGGTCGAGATCAATTAAAAACAGTTGCTGGACGGCGCATGTACCTGCACACCGTTGGACTCGTCACAATCAACTGCATGGGCAAAGGGGAAACCATGCCCGATTATGTCAAAGACATCAACCGCGAAGTAGAAGCCCACTTGGACCATGGCGATCCTCGGACCGCCTTCTTCTTTCTGCACCAAAAGACGACTGATCTTCGCGCCTACGTCTTGAAGCAGACGGCCAGCCAGGTGCCCGACATCATCAACCGAGCCCTCGAGCTGGATGCCTCCGCAAAGTCCATCTTTGATCGTGTGAGCCGAGACTGGGACTACCATACTGTGCCCTGCTTTGATCAAGTGCCCGGAGTGTTTGGCAGTCATTACCACATCTATCCCACACATGCGACTGCGCAAACATGGAACTGGGTGCGATACAACCGCATCTACCTTCATGACATTATCCGTAATTGTATCCTGGCAGGCTTCGCCACCTCTCCGCCAATACTCACTGGAGTAAAATACGCCCAACTATTAACCAACAGTACACAAATACTGGAACAGCTCCAGGCAGACATCATCGCTAGCATGCCTCAATTCTTGCACGATACGCCAATGACCCCACCATGCGGTTCAACACCAACATATGTGACACCGCCCACTATGTCGGACCCGATGCACAGTCCAGGGGCCGAGAGTAGGCGCTTCTTCCAGAACTTTCGCAGCGAAACTGTCGACTTGTCCAAGACAGGAAACTTGAACGACTGCATGGATCGCCTTCCAATTGTGCGTGTCTCCGGAGGTTACTCAACAGTGTGGGCTCTATATGTCGCAGGCTCCATGCCCACGGCTTCGGCTCCAAGCCAGAAGTTCGTGCTGCATTGCCTTGATCGCATTGAGCATGAGTTTGGAATCATGCAGGCTAGCGTGTTTGCAAAGGCTTTGAGGCTCAA
Source organism: Parastagonospora nodorum SN15 (assembly GCF_000146915.1). Lineage (NCBI taxonomy): Eukaryota > Fungi > Ascomycota > Dothideomycetes > Pleosporales > Phaeosphaeriaceae > Parastagonospora > Parastagonospora nodorum. The sequence continues at coordinate 966,208 of NW_001884563.1, read as the reverse complement.
GATGGAATTGGAGAATAGTGGAGAGACACCGCTGTCGTTGTGTCCGCGTTATCTGCCACCGGACGCCAGCACCGACGTGCCGCATTCCGACGCGCCAAGCAAGGTAGGTGCTCGTTTTCGTCATGCTGGTATTTGCGTTTGCAAGAGAACTGTCAGATGCTGCCGACATCCATATTTCTCAGCACCCTGAACCCCGCAAACTATGAATAAGTCTTCGCCATTATGCACAGGCTGACTTGAACAGATCACCGAAATCGTTGATTGATCCTTCATCGTACACGCTGAACGCGTTGAACGCGAACATGGTCGCCCTACACGTGTGTAACATTCTGGTTGTTGGTGCTACAACCATTCCTCTTGAGCACGTTGCGGGTAGTCACAGCATGGATTGGGCACGCAAGATCAAGTTTATGTACTCCTGTGCACGATCCCTAGTACTGCCACTGTGCTATCAGAGTCCAAGCACACTGTGAGAAAGTGTCTGACATTTGCTTCGCGGCGAAGTAATCTCCTGCTGAGGCGAATACTGCGTACCTCTAGAGGATGACGGCGGTCCCCCAAAGCTCCAGTCATTTCTCAACCTCAAGCTTCCAGTAAAAACATAGAGGCTATTGCTACATCTCGTTAATTTCACAACCGCCATGAGTGGCGCAGGAATCCTCAAGTGTCCCACTGAGATCCGTTGTCACATTTACGAGCTGCTGTTTCTCTACGATCAACCAATAATGATCATGAGCGATGAGAAGCCGGACACATCACGGTTGACAGTTCCAGGACTCTACTTACTATTGAGCTGTCGTCAGATACAGGGAGAAGCGAGTCCCATCCTATATTCTGGCAATGTATTCGTTTTTGACAGGGCTCAGTTGTACTGCGGCAGATACGATGATGGCCACATGGACATCACATCACAAGCCGCAGTCTGGCTCGCGAGTGTCAGGCAGCAGGTTATCAATGTGCGAAACATCGAGCTAAAATTCAGCGTACCGAGTTGGGAACCTACCCTGGACTTAACCCAGCTTCTTAGAGAAATCTGGAGCGTCTCCGGGGCAAAGATAGCAATTACGTTTGCGACCACAGAAGGTCAAAGATTTCCTCATTCGCTGCATTTGGGAGACGACACAATAGCTCTGAACGATTTTTTTTCGGTCCTGGATCCAGGGAAAACGTCGTGCCTCAGCACATGCGTCCGTTTGAGACGGTGCTTTAGGTCAATACGATATGACATATGTGATCAGACTGTCTCTTTCGAGACATTCACGGACACTGTAATATCGTTCACAAGATCGCTGAGTGGGGAAAACTGGACTCTGGCGCTGAACTCAGATGCTTCTCCCAAGCCGTTCTTGCTCTTTACAGTTCCAAATACTTTGCGGTGGGAATCATGATAGTCGTCAGCGATCCATGTAAGTCTCAAGGGTTAACTTGATTACGACCGCGCCGACTCCATCCAAGTATCGAGTAGAGTCTACGCTCTGGTATGTAGACTGCCCTTAGCTTGTGTCAAATAACATCAAGTCCCTTTTAACTCTTCTTTGCAAACCTTGGATGGATTAGACGACTGTCGATCGTTCTTGAATGGATGAAGCATTGTATAATCTTAGTAGTGATTAAGCTCTTGCTTACTCCACAGGAATGTCCGCTCTCGCATGTCTTTGACTGGCCACTCCTTCGCAGCCATGTAGCTATCAGCGACGAAAGGTTTGGGTGGGACTCGTCGAGGTAATATCTGGAGACACATTGAGCTCAAATTACTCATTTCGCAACCCACAAAAGGATGCACATGACATATACATGATCTTTTCACATGGCGATCTAGCAAACACCAAAATCCTTACAGACCTCCCTCCCCACCGCCTTGAGGTTATCCACAACCCACAATTGTGCATTACTAAACACCAATACTTTGCCAGGCAAGAATGCGAAGTTGTTCGTCTCGACCCCGTTCCATATTTTCCCCAGAAGAGTGCCATTGCTGTTCCACACATGAACACCATCGCCGCAACCAGCCCACAAATTGCCCTCGGTGTCGGCGTGCATGCCATCCGGATAGCCATTATCGGCATAAGCAAAAACACGTCGATTGGCGAGTGATTTCTGCGCCACGACATCGTAGGCATAGATGGTCGCTGGGCGCGTGAGGTTCGTGCCAAGAAGAGGGCCGCCAGCCGCGCCGGTGTCAGACACATAGAGTATTTTATGATCCGGGCTGAATTCAAGTCCATTGCTCTGGACGAAGCCGTCGGCAACAACACTAATTTCACCAGTGCTCGGGGTGAATCGATACACTTGCTTTGGGATTGTAGGCACTGGGCGGAAAAATTGGAGGTATCCATAGTCAGCGTCCGTGAACCAAATGTCGCCCGTCTCAGCATGCTGGCGCACGTCGTTTATGCTGCTGAAGTTGCGGCCGAGATAGTTTGTCAGGATTTTCTGGGAGGCACCGGTCACGGGGTCGACAGACACGAGAGCCGAGGGCTGAGTGAAGTCGCCTTCGTCGGCGTACAAGTGTCGTGGGGGCGTGGAAGAGTTGGAAGATGTTCCCGGGGGGAAGTAGGAAGTGCCACCATTTGGTTCAGCGAGGGCGGAATAACGAGTTGTGGTGTAAGAATAGTTTGCTGCTGGGTCGAGGTCCAAGATTGTCACATTAATTGGGTTTTCCAACGAACCCGCCCAGTTGCTGGTGATGTATAGTTTGTTTGTTTCCTTGTTGTAAATCCCGGCTTCGTGGAAGGCTTGCCAGTCGAGGTTGTAGAGTTGACGTGCTGTGGCATTGTGGCCCAGGACGTTGTAAAAGTCATTGTTATACGCCAATAGATTGATGACCGTGGGATTCGACACATTGGTGGGCACGAAGCTGTTCAAGTAGCTCGCATCCGTCGCAAATGCGGTAAGGTCGATGGGAACAATAGCCGACATGATGACCGTGACGATGGTGAAGATGATGGTCTTCCAAATGATAGAAGCCTCAGGCGCGTCCATGCTCTTTGTAGTTTTGCCCTAGACCGATGATCTCCAACTGATTCAGCCCAATTTGTTTGGTTCCTCGCTACAACGTCATTTACCCCTCAGGTCGTGCATATCTAGTCAAGCTACCAATCCGGCTTTTGAAGAAAAATGGGTTGGGGTAAATTGACGATGCATCGGCAAGCTGTAAGCGGAGGGTAGTGCGCCGGACTTGAAAAAAGTTGCAGCAGATACTTGGCAGATGCGGGGCCTGGCGATGGTGGCTATATCCCCAGCTTTGTCAACTTCCTTGCCTTCATCAATGAATCAGACCTTTGATGACCTGATACCGAAGTCAAGCCCGTCCAGGGCAGAGAATCGGGAGAACGATCGACCCGAATAGCCAATGCTTGGCAGACACTGATGTCCGTGCGTCGTGAGGCTGTTAAGGTTGCGACAGCGAGACGAAGACCTTCCCAGAATTGAGCTTCTACAGTACAGTAGTCTTGTTGTCCGCCTTGTTGTTCGAACTGTGGCTTCTGCTTCGAACGTTCGACCAAGGTTTAATTGTAGCATTCCATGTGGCCGCCAACGAGACGAGTGTCGATATGCACAGTTTCCTCCTGCTCTCCGTAAGACATCTACGTGGAGCAAAGAAGTTGGTGGCCCTGGAGTAAGAAAGATGTCGTGCATTGTTTTCAAGGTCGGCCCTTCCACCCCCAAACTCTCTGGGATCAAGCTTCAGCCTCCGCCGTCGCTTATCCTTATCGCCGCAATAGCCATGCCTGCGCATTTCAGGGTCTGGCCAGACTATGACAGCACGCCAGGCACAAATTCCAATCTTTTCAACTTTCCCACATTGCCTACCTACGTCTACTGTCATTCACCCGTCACTGTATCACACACCCGGAAACTTACACCATGGCTTTTTTGAAATCATACACAACCGGCAAATGTATAAGTGATTTATGACCAGAAACCGTGCACGATTATTCTTCGTTCTAAACCGGTGGATTGATAGAGACGTAGTTGTGTTCTTTTGGTGGCAACGGATTAGACTTGTAGACTTCATCAAGAACTAATAGAAGGACACATCCACCACCGTCGCCATGGATTCGGACGGCCCCTCCTCGGCTTGCCCATCGATTCGCACCGCCACCATCACGTCTCGCCCTTCCTCCTCTTCCTCAGCACCACCCACCTCGCCATCGGCAAGCGACCTCCCAGTCAGCACACCAAGCTCCAACCTCTTCGAGATCCGCCAGACGCCTACGGCAGGACGCGCCGTCTTTGCCGCGCGAGACATAACAGAAGCCACACTGCTATGGCGATCCACAGACATCACAATGAACGTCCTCCTGCGGGAATACCGGCGCGAAGTCTGTGGACAATGTTTCAGGTATGAGTACGGGCGAGACTTGGAGATCCGAGACAAGGGCGTGGGGTTCGCGTTCTGCAGCCAGCCATGTCAAGATGAATGGCGCACTTCGCACGGCTCGATCGGCGTGGAGGCATGGACAGCAGTGGAGCAATTGGTCAAGGGCCGAAGTAAAGAAGACAGCGAAATGGTCGACGCCGAGCTCCCGCGCCCAAAAATTCAAGAGATCAAAGAAGCCTGGGAAGCAGCCGATGCGCAGGCCTCCCTCATTCGAATTGCGCGGGGACGCGATGGCGTGACGAAACAGCATCGCAAAGCACTCTCACGCGCTCTTGCCGCTCCACTCAACCCCGACATCCTATCGTTTTGCCTCTCGGGCTTGTTGTGGCATCAGCGCTGTCCAGAGCAGTACCCCTCCCTGCTCGCACTCGCAGATGATGAAACGCCATACCATAGTACCGACGACCTCGCTGCATTTACGCGCACGTATCTGCACCTCGTATCCGTCCTACCACCCGAATTACTCCCAATTACCACTGCTGGAGTATTATTCACCCTGTCCTCTCGCGACAGCCACAACTCCTTCGGCATACGAAGTCTCGAAGACGACGGATCAGAGTTCTTCGGTTATGGATGCTGGCCAGCGGCAAGTTATTTCAATCACTCATGCGCGCCGAATGTGGAGAAAAGACGAGTGGGAAGAGCGTGGGAGTTTAGATCGGGCAAAGACGTGAAATGCGGAGAGGAGCTGTGTATCACGTATTTGAGTGGAGGGGAGAGGAAGTTGAGTCGGGACAAGAGGATGGAAACTTTGAAGAAGAATTGGAGCTTTCAGTGTGGGTGTGAGAGATGTGAACCTGTCCTTCAATAGCAGCTTTTGAGATTTGAAAGTCATGGTAAATTCTAAGTCCAAAGCCAGTGTGTATGCCACGTGATATGAACGAAAATAAGCGCCTTGCTTATGTGTCCTTGAGACGTTCGGATCGCAAGTGTGCATGTATATATGGGGTGGCCTGGCTCAATGCAACCACTCAGCACGAGTCAATGCTCGCTAGCCATACAGGCTGCCCTGGGTATGCTTTGTAGCCTGTGTCTCGTTATGCAGATGCTGTGTAACATCCAACGTCGTGACAATATGCTCATAGCTCAAGCTCTCGTTCTTGCGACTGGCCAAAAGCCTGGCAATCTTCAGAATGTTCTTGATCTGCCGGCCATTGACGTTCATGCGCGCCAACTCTTTGAGCTGCGCCGCGGTAATTGTGTGTTCCTGCGCGCTATTATCCAAAAAGTTGGACCAAACCGTCTTTCGAGACTCGATGCTGAGTTCCTGGTAATCGAGCGAGATGTGGATGCGAGATTGGAACGCCGGGTCGAATGTCTGCACACGGTTCGTGGTGAGGAACATTGTGCCTTCATAGTACTCCAGGACACGCAGGAAGATGGAGACAAGTTTGTTGCGCTCGAGTTCGTGGAGGGAACGCTGCTCGAGGAAGACGTCGGCTTCGTCAAGCAAGAGAATGGCGTTCCAGCGACTGCACATTTCGAGGATATCTTCGAGTTTCGTTTCGACGTTGGACGGGTCAAAGCCGAGATCACCTGCGGACATCACTGGGGTACTGATTAGCATCCAAGACAATTATGGAGGTTCAAGGTGATCGCGTTGGCCTGGGTATGTGGTGAGGCTGACTTACTGTACAGTGGAATCTTCATTTCCTCTGCCATAGACTCGGCAGTCAGCGTCTTGCCGACACCAGGAGGCCCACAAAGGAGGATGATCATGCCTCGACCTTTGCCTTCAATAACGTCGTCAAAAGACTCACGATACTTGCGCTGTGACTCGGTGAAGCCTAATATTAGCTCCTTCTGATTCTTGGGTAGAACCAGTCGATCGAATGCATCTTTCTGCCAATCGATGTCCTTGACACAGTTGACGAAGAAGTTAAGCCAGAGCTTGTTCTTCAAGCTGTATCCGCGGAGCAAAGGCGTACAGATGAGCTTCTGCTCGGTCGTCAATGGAATCTGCTTGGCTGCGTCATCTTCGTCGGTGAATGCACCGTCAAGTGGCATCCCGCTGTCGTCTTCTTCGTAATCGTCCTCGACTTCATCCTCCTCATCCTCATCCGCCCCGTCATCCCAGTCGCGTACAGGAGAACGCGGCGTCTCCTTCTGATTAAGAGGGGTGACAAAGACCGAATGAGATGGATCGAAGCGGTTCCAGCCATAAGTGTCGATGATGATCTGACATATGTTAGCATACTAATCACGCAGTAGTACCGGCGCTGCCGTCAGGGTAGCTGATGAAAGATGAAACTTACGCGGCCTTTGACGTTATACTTGTCCTTGGATCCAAAAGCACCTCGACGCCAGGCCACACCTTGATAAGCCCGGTAATTTGGACCGGCGAGACCCTCAGCTTTTGCCCCGCGTCCGATGAGGCGCTCGCGGAGGGCCTCTGCCTCATGATGGTAATCGATCGGATACACACGTAGCGAGCTGATGGGACGGGTACCTGAGTACTGACCAATGGAGAGTGTCAACTTTTGAGTACCCCATTTGGCACCGTCCCAGTCGACGTATTTACATGTGAGCCAGAAGCAAGGCAGGCCATTGGCATCTTGGCCGTACATGGTCTTGACAAGTGTCATGGCAGTCTCTTGACCATCTTGGCGGGAGAATACAGTAGCGCCTGGCTGGAAGAGGGTCCACAGGTGCTCATAGGTCATGACGCGCTTGCTTTTCATATCTTGCGAAGTGTCGATCATGGTCTTGAACTCCTTGATGAGCACATGTTGAAGCAAAGCGGCATGCTCCTTGGTGGTCCGCTTGTCCTCTGTGTCGTCGCCCAGACTTGCAATAGCCTGTTGCAACTCGGACCAGCGGTGGATTAGCGGCTCAAATTTTCCTGAGAATTCGAGTCGATTCAACCCGACAGTAACACCAGGGTAATTCTTGAGGACTGTGACCAAAAGCTTCTTCAGAAGCGGGCTCTGCACCACAATGGAATGTATCGACAGCACGCGTCGAGGATCATTGTAGACTATTGATGTTCCGCACCAGAAGAGCCCACTTGGCGGTTTCGTCCGTTCTCTACTGCCTTGCCAATGTCCTCGGGGATCTTGTCTTGCCATTGGTAGCGGCCCTTCTTGTCTTCTTTGCCCGAGTACAGCTCTTTGAGGCCGCTCTTCATGCCAGGCTTGTACTGGCCTCCGTCTTCGTCTGCGCCAGCCCTGGTGTCTGAGGTGGCACCATTGACGTCTTCTTTGGTGTTGACTGTCACGTGCTTGACACCATTGCTGAGGCCATCGACTGCGTCTTTTGCGGCATCGGATTCTGAAGATGTTGTATCACCGTCTGCGGGCGGTGACCAGTGTGTCCTGCCACGGCGACCGCGGTGGGCCATCCTGCCACGAAGCTGTGATGTGCTGGATGAAAGGCCATGCATGGTATTAGTAGTGGCTGAATGCAGCGTGAAGGGGAAGATGAGAGAGAGGGGGCAGCAAAGGAAGCAGGCTGGATCGATTTTCAGCACGGGTTATAAGTACACAAGGCTGGCCGGCTGCCTGGTCACAGCGGAGCTGTGGTGAGAGAGATTGCAGGTGCCTGGGCTCAGTTTGCATGTGCTGACCGGACGTGCTGCGCTGGCAAGACAAGGCGCACGGCAAGCGAATGGGCGTTGAGGCGGTGCGGAGAGGCGCATGAAGGGCGGTCTCGTTTGCCTGTGTCACTCACCTCACGAGGCTGGTGCCTTGTACTATGCTAGTCGTGCTATGATTTGGCTGGCCTCGGTGCATCATGGGCACTGGCAGGGTGAGTGTTCACGGCAATGGGCAATGGGCAATGGGCAATGGGCAATGGTGGAGCAAGGGGAGATGATCGTGGTGAGTGAGTGAGTGAGTGAGTAGTGAGGCATGGTGAAGGCGGTTCGCGGGTGTAGGTGAGGTGGGTGTGTGGAATGGAAGTGGCGGAGTGCATGGCCGGGGTCGGCGCGGAATTCCTGCCCCTCCTTGCGCCGACCAAATTTCTCAAGCCGCATGCCGCGCGCGACATTTTCTTTGCGCACCACCTTTGGAAGACTCAACGCGAGCGCATCGTCGCGGAGGCGCTCATCCACACCATGACTACCCTCATCAAGGTGCCGTGCTCGTCGGCCAACATCGGGCCTGGCTTTGACGTCATCGGCCTTGCGCTGAACCTCTACCTCGAGCTCGGCGTGACGGTGACGCGCAAGGCGAGCTCGGAACATTCACTCAACTGCAGGGTCACGTACGAGGGCGTGGGCGCAGAAGACGTGCCGCTCGTGGCCGCAGACAACCTCATCACGCGAACCGCCGTATACGTCCTGCGCTGCCATGGCATCCGCGCCTTCCCCGCCGAGACACATGTGCACGTCAAGAACCCCATACCGCTGGGACGCGGGCTGGGCTCCTCTGCGGCCGCCATCGTGGGCGGCGTCTTCCTGGCCAACGAGGTCGGGCGCCTGCACCTGTCCAAGGCGCGCATGCTGGACTACTGCTTGATGGAGGAGCGACACCCGGACAACGTCGCCGCTGCCCTCTACGGCGGCTTCGTGGGCACCTACCTCAACGAGCTCTCGCCAGAAGACACGGAGCGCCTCGAGATCCCGCTCAGCGAGGTCCTGCCCCAGCCAGCCGGCGGCGTCGACACGGGTCTGCAGCCGCCAGAGCCTCCGCTCAACATCGGACACTACACCAAGTTCCAGTGGTCGCCCGCCATCAAGTGCATCTGCATCATCCCGCAGTTCGAGGTCTCCACCGCAAAGGCGCGCGCCGTGCTGCCAGAGTCGTACTCGCGGAAGGATGCCATCTTCAACATGCAGCGCCTGGCCGTCCTCACCACTGCGCTCGGGCAGCCCACCCCGGACCCCGACATGATCTACACGGCCATGCAGGACAAGCTGCACCAGCCGTACCGTCGTGGCCTCATCCCCGGCCTCACCGAGATCCTGCAGTCCGTCACCCCACAGTCACACCCCGGCCTGTTGGGCATCTGCTTGTCCGGCGCCGGGCCGACCATCCTGGCACTGGCCACAGACAACTTTGATTCCATCGCAAACCACCTGCTGGAGCAGTTCGGCAACGAGGGCATAACGTGCGACTGGAAGCTCCTCGAGCCGGCCGAGGAAGGCACCACTGTGTCTCGACCCGCGGGCGACAAGCTCGAGACGGGCGAGGCCCTTACTTATGCCGCGTCTGGAGTCAGCATCGATGCCGGCAACGAGCTCGTCAAGCGCATCAAAGCTTCCACCAAGAGCACACGGAGACCAGGCGCAGATGGCGAGATTGGCGGCTTTGGCGGACTCCTAGACCTGCAGGCAGCTGGCTACACCGAGGCACCCATCCTCGTCGGAGCCATTGACGGCATTGGAACCAAAGTCAAGATCGCGTTTGAGATGGGCAAGCACGACACTGTCGGCATCGATCTTGTTGCCATGAACGTCAACGATCTGGTTGTGCAGGGCGCGGAGCCTCTCATGTTTTTGGACTACTATGCGTGCAGCAAGTTGGATGTGGAAAGTGCCGCCAAGTTTGTCGAGGGGGTAGCCAACGGCTGTCGACAATCGGGAGCGGCGCTCGTTGGCGGCGAGACAGCAGAGATGCCTGGCATCTACCAGCGGGGCGAGTACGATGCCGGCGGTGCAGCTATTGGCGCAATCAAGAGAGGCGTGCCCATACTCCCGGACACAGCATCCATGGTGGAAGGTGACGTGCTGCTAGGTCTAGCATCGAGCGGTGTCCATTCGAACGGCTTCTCCCTCGTCCGCAAGATCATCGAGCGAACGGGTATGTCTTTCCACGACGCAGCACCCTGGAGCGAAGGCCACACCATCGGCACTGCTCTGCTCACGCCCACCAAGATTTATGTCAAGCCGCTCCTAGCCGCAACTCGACGAGGACTGATCAAAGGCATGTCACACATCACTGGCGGTGGACTTGTCGAGAATATTCCTCGCATGCTGCCAAAGACTCTCGCAGCAGAGCTCGATGCAAAGACATGGCCTGTGCCACCGGTGCTGTCGTGGTTGAAGTCGGCAGGCCGACTTGAGGATACCGAGTTTGCCAGAACTTTCAACACTGGTTTGGGCATGGTGCTTGTCGTCGACCACCACAATGTACAGGCTGCGACGGAAATCCTGCAGGAGTGGGGCGAGCAAGTATTCACCGTAGGAAAGCTTGTCAAGAGGGTGGATGAGGATTGCGTTGTCCAGAACATGGCCGTGTGGGGGTGATGTAAGACATGGTGCATGAACGTCTCGAGATAGTTCCGTTGAGCGACGTGATCCCGGCCTGATGACAGCCATCGGTGGGTTCATGGACAGGCAACCCTGAGCCGCTGGTTCAATATTCTTTACATGCTGGAATTACAGTGCGGTAGCAACTTGCATCTAGGGGCTCTGTAGCCCTGCTACATAGGCGCTGAGCTGGGTGTATAAATGTCTGGGCGGGCTGTGTGGAGTGAACATGGGGAGCGGACGCAGCGCAAACCCACCTTTTCTCCAATTTATAGGGTAGGCCCACGTCAGTCTAGAACAATTTCGTCCTCGGGAGATGGACCATCCATCCCAACAGAGCCTCACTGTCGTCCTTGTCCACACACATCAGACAGCAGCAAACATGTGAGACTCGGCACCAGCGGCAACGTGTCTCGACTATACGCGTCGAATGCTTCCCCACAGTAAGCACGCCAGTAACGCCACGGAAGCCGGGCGCGCCACGCAATGCTTCTAGCGCAAGTGCTCAGCTTCCATGGTTATATCAGCCAAAACTATGGCGTGCTACGATCTGTCTATCGGTATAGAGTGAGCCAATCTGTGGGTGCGGACCTTGCGTGTCTGCACATGCCAAAGCCAACATGCTGGCGACTAGAAACTTGTTGGGACCAAGGAGTCATACCTCTCCATCTTCTTGTTACACTGTGCCAGCCCTGACGGGTGGTAGGTGGGCTTATCGGCTTCGATGGGCATGCATCGAACATGTCACTAGACGGTTACAAGCCACCAGCACTTGTGGGCCAGGGGTGGCATGCATGATACGCCAGAGCTGCCGCTTCGGGAACCGTGATGGTGTACGAAGGATAGGCAGCCGTCAAGTTCGCTGGGTTTGACGTGGGCGGTCAGCGCAGGCGGCGCCACGGTATCCTAGTCGGCGTCGCAATTCGCTGGTGGATCTACGGAACCGCCCTCCTAACACTAAAAATTATTTTTCTTGCGACAACAGCAAGACGCACAGGTCAAGCCCTACCACACCTTGCAGCCCTGTCCCGCCATACACTCTCCCCTCTCTCGCCCTCTGACTCTCTTCTTTTCCCTTCATAATGTCCGCCCCCTCCGACACTCCCACGCACTCTGCCCACCCGCTAAACACTACGACTACGGCCAATACACCGCTCAAGGGCGACGCAACTGCTGCCCACCCCCCGCAGGGCAAACCCGATCCGACCCTCGAGTCTAACAGCAATGCCGCCAAAGGAGGACTCGCCGCCCCCCATGCCTCCCCCGCCGCCGAACTCGCCCGTCTTAAGATAGACTTGAAAAAGTCGCTGAAGCAATTCCCAGACTTTCCTGAACCAGGCATTTTGTTTGAAGACATACTGCCCATCTTTGCCAACCCCACGCTCCACGAGGGGCTCATCCGGTCGCTCGAGCTCGCCGTGACCAAGGAATTCAGCGGCAAGCCCGATGTCGTTGTTGGCCTCGATGCGCGCGGATTCTTGTTCGGCCCAAGTCTTGCGCTGAGACTGGGCGCGGCGTTTGTGCCGGTGCGCAAGAGGGGAAAGCTCCCGGGGCCGTGCGAGACGGCCGAGTACATGAAGGAGTATGGTAGCGATTTCTTCCAGATGCAGGAGGGCGTTGTGAAGAGTGGACAAAAGGTGTTGATTGTCGATGATATCATCGCTACTGGTATGTTTTGGTCCCTGCACACGAGTGCACGGTATAGAGAGCATCCTGCTGATCAAGTGCGACAGGTGGCTCAGCATCTGCAGCCGGCTCCCTCGTGAAGAAGCTCGGCGGCTCAATAATGGGCTACGTATTCATCCTCGAGCTCGACTTCCTCAAGGGCCGCGACAAGCTCGATGCGCCCGTATACACGCTCCTAGCGAGTCAGGAGGAGAAGATGGAGAGCGAGAAGTAGAGAAATGTGTACAGGAAGACGTTGGCTTCCCCTTCTCTGATAGATGGAGAAATGATTTTGCATGGGCATGGCGTTGGTGGACGAGCTTTTATTCTTCCCTCGCGAAGCACGCAGGCGAGAGCCAGACTGCGCATTTTCAAAGCGAGCATTCCAATGGGAGTGTAGTAAATCTAGATAAAACACTGAAAATACCCGTCGACTCCCATCCTGTTTTGCCTGCCACACTTCGCTGCTGTACTGGTGCCGCGTCTTGAAATCAGGTGAGGGTTCGCCTACCCCACCAAAGACGCAAGCTGCGCCCTCCGACGGGCAAGTGGGGGAGTTGGAGCTGCCCCTCGGAGCTGCCCCTCCGTGCTTCGGCGCCATCGCCTGGGCCCGTTTACTACAACAAGTCAACAACTCCCATGCAACGAATAGCTTTGCGAAGACTCTGCACCTCAGTTGCACGACCATCCTCTATAACCACCATTTCGAAAATAAAGAGTACTCGTCAAATACGAAATATGTCAGACATCAAGAAGGTCTTCACCGAGAATGCGTGTCCTCGTGAGTTTTCCGTGCAGATGAGCAAGTGAGAGTCAAGTGCTGACGATGCGGTTTGCAGCTCTTCCACCATACGTATGTTTGATTGCACCACCCCATACGCTTCATTGAGCTTCATTATTCTCCTCCGCTTCTCAAATACCTGAACCCCGCCAACTACAACTCGGCACTCGCATGCCTGTATCCAAAACATGGTGCATGCATATTTCGAGAAAAGAGGTGCTAACGCCCTTCTCAGTCCCAAGCTATAATTGCCGGGCCCCAGATCTTCGTCTCGGGTCAGATTCCCGCCGACAAGACGGGTGCCCTGGTAGAAGGCAGCATCGCGGACAAAACGAAGCAATGCTGCGAGAACATCAAGGCTATTTTGGCCGAGGTGAATGTGGGACTGGAGAGGATTGTCAAGGTACGACGTCCAACTTTCTCTCCTGCACAACCATCTTCAGAACTTGTGAACGAATGCTAACACGCCCCAAGATCAACGTCTTCCTCGATGACATGGCCAATTTTGCTGAGATGAACGATGTCTATATGCAGTACTTTACGCACAAGCCGGCGCGCAGCTGTGTCGCTGTTAAGCAGCTGCCCAAGGGTGTGCCCGTGGAGATTGAGTGTATTGCTTGGACAGGTGAGAATGCTGGGGCGAAGTTGTGATCTGAATGGTGGGCTGATCGTGTGTTAGGTTAGAAGTTGCCTGACGCTTAAGGAGGAATGAAACTGTTCGCAAGGCAGTATGGAATGAATGAAACTCAATTTCTCACATGAATCTCTCAGCCTTCTCCTCTCGTTTTCTTCGCAATCTACGTCGACATCGCCAATCTCTTCTTGGCCACAGTCAAATTTCTCGTGTCATCTGTCTTTCTTCGCGGGGCCATGTTCAATGAAGATGCGCCTGTCAATCTCAATGACAATTTCAAGCAAGCACAAGACAGCTCTAGCGGCTTTTAGTGGCTTGACTGACCAAGACGTATGGTATGATTCCCATCTCTTGCATCTATACCTCCAGGCGACAAGCCCGAGTAAAGTGACGTTGCTACATCTAACAAGTATCATTGGATGGACCCAGTACGCCAACGTTGCATGCAAGGTACCAAGGTCTTGGTTTACGGTTCTAAGGTAGGGGTGTAATACCCGGGTAAACGCGATGAAATGCAGTACCGTGTTCGGAAGCATGCGTACAGTGTACATCAGAACGCCAGCATGTCAGAAACTCGAAATTCGCGGTCCTTGTTCGACTTGAGCTTTCAGGCTGGAGTCATGTATCGGCCAAACATTACCGCCGTGTCCTGCGCTTCGTTCCTCGCCCTGTACGTATCTGCCACAATCGGTGTGCTCAACCTCGCCAAAGTCGTTCCTGCAGATTTTCGTGATTATTTGTTCAGTCAATCCCATGCCACATGGTCCCGAGAACCATACTGCACAAGCCATGGCCGAGAGTTTTGTGTCTACACATCCAATATCACCAAGACGCACAGTCTTAGTATGATCTTCTCGCCTGAGGATGCGGAAAAGGTGGCAAAGGCTGTTGAACTGGCCTCGAATACTTGGCAAGATCAGGCCGAACAACCGAGAGCCTGGCAAGTTGTCGACATACCCAGCAAAGACAAAGGCGTGATCGCAACACGGAATATGGGAAAGTACGAGACTATTATGGTGGATCATGCCGCTGTTGTCATGGACGTTGACGTCTCGGAGGTGTGGAGCAGTCGTCTACTCAGAGTAGCTATCGATAGACTGCAGCTCCCAAACACCATTCGCGCCCTAGGTGCTAGCGAAGGCGATGGTCCACTGGAGCAGCGTGTCATGAAGACCAATGGATTTGGAAAGACTATCGCAGGCGTTGGAACAAAAGCGCTGTTTCCGCTCGCCTCAGTAGGATCATCTCGGCCATATGAGAAGTTTCATTCTAATGAAATAGAGAATCAATCACGCGTGCAGGCCAAACGCATACGTCCTTTTCTGCCCGACCTCGGGTCTTACCATGGCGATAAGAGCTTCTTGCGCCATCAAGATCGGCGAAGAAATCACTATATCATGTACCTGATTTCTTCCCTTGCTATCTCAGTTGACTGATCATGTCTAGACCTGCCTGTCGGTCTTTCGTCTCATGATCGCAAGACTTTACTGCAACCATGGGGCTTCACATGTCACTGCGCATTATGCGATTCATCGCCCCTGACAAAGCGCGCGTCGGACATACGCCGTATACTCATTGGCCAATCTGAAGCAAAAATTCTCGAATGCGCCGCCACAGGTCGAGTAGACGAAGCGATCAGACTGGCGGAAGAGACGGTGGGGTTGATTACGGATGAAGGCTTGGAAAGCATGTTGACAGATGAGTAAGTTGTGCCAGCCACTGAACGATTCATGAATCTTGGGCTAAGCGCAGCGATGTAGGTATGCCATGTTGGCCATGCTATGGCTGCAAAAAGGCAATAGCCATGAAGCGAATAGATGGGGCAAAATGGCTTGGGGATTGTTAGATGATCTGGGTCACCTTGGTACTACAGGAATGAAGTTGGAGTTTAAGCTGGATAGAATGTTAGGAAGTATTGGTAGGTTGGGTGGAAAAGGAGAGGGGAAGAAGTGGAGAGAGAGTGAATGGTTGGCGGGGCCAATCCTTCGTGGTGAATA